>NC_137207.1:13684611-13741088 GCF_960531495.2 Zeus faber
CTCAATGCCAACCATTCACCTCCTCCACAACATTTTGATGAGATGAGACTAGAGGATGTTAGACTATCAATTAGATCAGACTAGATTAGAGTTAAGTACATTACCATAAGCCTTTTCAATTTGGATTTTTGGAGTTTTCTTTTACTTTTGATACTTAAGTACACTCAAAACCAGATTATTTTGACTTCTAAGTGTTAACAAAGCCCTAGTACTCTAATTAAGTAGATTTTTTCAAGTATCAGTACTTAAGCATATTCAGTTTGACTTTTGACTTTTACTCCAAGACAAATCGAAAAAGTCTGACTGCTGATTTGTAATTGCTCAAATTAGTTCCATATCTTTATTCCTGTCACACCACCTGTACTATTATATTGTCAATTGTAATCAGGATCTGCATGAGCATCATCTGCTGGGAAAAGGTTCAGTAGCACTTTTTATAAAACGTTTTATAAGCTCTGTTAAGGCAAGTACTTTTACGTAAAATTCTTTAAGTGAATCTAAGAGCAAATATTTTTACCTACAGCAAGTAGAAATGTCCATGTAGTACCTTTCATTTTCACTGCAGTCTTTTCGTGTCAGGGTATTTGTACTTGTACCGAAGTAAAAAGGTCTGAGTACTTCTTCCACGACTGCCGTACACTCCTACACAACACGCAGCATCTCACACACATGTCCACTCGCTGGTGAGCGACCACGTCCCAGGCCCCATGAGGTCATTCGTTCACTTTTGTGTCCGCCCACCCACCAAAGCAGCGACAGAATGCAATGTGTAACGAGCAGTTGTGTGTTATTGTATGAGCCCCGCACCTCCAGGTTCTGCAGGTAGCCCTCCATCGGGTCGCACAGCAAGGACGAGATGCGGTGGTTGTGGCGCATGCAGCGCAAATTGCTGTCCTTCCACATGGGGAAGATCTGCCGGACCACCGTTATCCGCCCCAGTGCGCTGTGGGTGAGCTCCAGGATCTCTGTATCACTGATCTCCTGCAAACAAGAGGCATAGAGAGAGAGAGAGAGAGAGAGAGAGAGGTGGATAAAGAGGAGAGTCAGAGTGGATGAAGGTGGAGAGCCAAGATAGAGAGAGGACGCGAGAGAAGGAAAGAGAGATGGAAGAGCACCGAGGTTAGGGGTCACGGAGCAGAAATAGGAAAAACCAAGGTGTACATGTACGTGAGAAAAAAGGGTCCCGTGATGATTGGTTTAAAGTTGAACTTGTGTTTTATTTGGAATAATAAGACGGAAGTGCTCCACTGTGCACTGCTGCACATTATAAATACACTGTATGCTTGACCTAGATAAAAAGGCACTGCCTCTTCTGCCATGGCCTATTGTCATCTCATTCCCAAGTCACGTGGCTGTCACCTTGACTATAGTCAAGTGATGATCGTCTGTGTTGAGTGGATGACACTACAAGTCCCTTGTGAAAGGGCTACATTTATTTGAAATTTTTCCCTAAAATCCAAGTTGAGTTTACCTGTGTTTTCTCTCTAAGATGGTCACTTCTGAGACGCATAGCGCAAATACATCTTTCTTTTTTTTTTTTACCTCTGCTGCCAGCAGGTTTGGCATACAACACAGGGTATTGATGCCATGGCATCCGAGACAGAGTTAGTGGAGCAAGTGGAGTTCAAATTCTCAACCTGCAATGCCGCTCTAGTGATCGAGGACATGTTGCGATAACTCTGTCCTGTGGGCGACTTCTGTGTCCTAACAAGATCACAGCATACTCCGCTCTCTCACGGTCACTCAAACAAATACATTCAATAGGCTTTGTGGTGTGGGGATGGTGTGGTTTGAGCAGCCCTACCTGTCCTGGGTCTTGGTAATTGGGCCCAGGATCAGTGTGGCTGTACGCCTGTTGCTTGTTAGACGAATCAACAAGCAACAGGTAAAACTCCCATCCCCACACACACACACACACAGGAGAGGAGCCCTTGTCATGACATGCTGTCCATCCGCTCCAGGGCTTGTTCCACCTAGGCCCACTCGCTATGATAAACAAACGTGTTTTCAACTCCATCGCCTGTGTCTCTGTTTCGGAGGTCCCTGAAAACGGCACTCGAGTGGCGTGTGGCAGGTGGATCTGCCACAGATTCTTTTCAAGTGCCAGCTACATTTTTTTTTTCCTAATAAAGTCATTTTACCGATTACCACTTTGAGCAATATTTGTGATTTTTGAAGTGTTTATTTTGGTTTCTGAAAATTGGCTGCTTAACGGTAGAATTACGCCAGGCGTAGTGTAGGGGTGCGGTGCAGAGCGTGGGTGTTTACTGGCTACGTGGCGAAGCGTCCCGGATGAGTCAATGTTGTTGTAGAGCAGTGGTTCCCAAACTTTTAACAGTCCAGTGTACATGCAACCCCTGAGACACTCGACATTGTACTGAGTACCCCAAGCACCACCGACAACTCACTGTTTTTTGTGCATAAATAAAATAAACACACACACACACACACACACACACACACACACACACACACACACACACACACACACACACACACACACACACACACACACACACACACACACACACACACTTATTTATATATATATATAAATGTCTTTATATATATATATAAATGTCTTTATATATATATATATATATATATATATATATATATATATATATATATATAGTACACATACAGTATATATACATACACATAAATTAAGTACTGTACATTTTTTGGCCTGCTGCAAAGGTACAGACCATTACTCCTGGCCTGGGTGTTGCTGGCCTATAAACAATAAAATAATATATAAATAAACAAATACCAGCTCGTATATATTTGCACTAGTGCAAGGGTATTGCTGGTCCATAAATTTTAAATAATATCAAATATTGATATCTCTGACGGTTGAAGGCAAGCTCTCTCTGCTCGTTTCTCAGCCATTGTCCATCCCATCCCCGTCTCAAAGCTTAACTTGAGACTTGCGAGCACGGGGGCAGGACCACTCACACGCGGTTTCCCATGCATCTTGCATAAACGCTCTGCCGTTCCGCTCCCACTCCCTTCCTGGTTCTCTGAAATTCAAAACCACGTTGTACGTGTGAAAATAAACGTGTATAAATATTGTTTTTTTTACCGTCAACGGTACGTGCCACCATGTTGCCGTGAAATGCCAGATATGACATGTACGTCACTTGAAACTAAAAATAAAATGAAATAACTCAAACAAATAAAAACATCTACAATAATTGTTTGGTGAAAGCACAGCGGATCCCACGCCGCAGCCTACAGTCTATCTACCGCATACTTATTTTGGAAAGAAACAGCAGAATTATTCAAATAATTTTTTAATTACTTTCATTAAATACATTAATAAGACATTCCCATCGTCTGCAGTTTCTTCACAAACAGTTGGTATTAACTCCTCTTTATTGTTTATTGAATAACTCAGATGGAGGGCGGTTCTTTTAATTGTCTGAGTACTGAGACACAAATCAGAACGGCTCGTTTCAGGGTGTTTCTGAACGCTCACGGAAAACTGACTGGGTTGTGTTTCACAGTATTTCACAGTTTGTGTGTGCGGCCCATCAAAGAATGCATGTGCACAAACACTGAAAAAGTGGGTTTTTTTCACAACAGGTCTTCTTTCAAGATGAATATATTTACAAAGAACATAAATAAATCTGTTTATACGCTGCTATGGCCACTTCTAAGCGATGAGTTGAAGCGATAAACTAGCTTATGGTGTGAGCGCACGGTTAGACGCTGTGTTCTATTTGAAAATGCAGTTGACCTCTAAGCACTTTGATTAATGCCGGGGTTGGACTATAGCAATTCAGCCCGATTGTGACCCGATGTTGTCGTGGCCAACAAATTTCCAGCGTCGGGCCCGAATGTGAACGTCGGGGCGCTAAAACGGGTGTGTTTACCCCCGTGTAGGGTAGTATAACCGAAGAAAAGTCCTGAATGCCCCACGACACTCCGACAAAAAGTCTATTATGTCAGAATATTTTGTATTTTTCTGCGTAGTTTGACAACTCCCGCTGTTCCTACATCCTATTGGTTCCTTGACATTGACCAATAGGATAACAGCATGCTCTCTGGTGCACATAGAGTATGGAAACATGGCGAAGAGAAAGAGAGATGCTGCTGTTACCGCGGGGACTGCCGATTATTCCGAAACCCTAATACCCCGAAAAATGGTCCGATGACGTCATTCTGCATAATAATTGGCCACGCGCTCCGGGCGCGTTCAGGGACGGGGGCTCCGTCCCGGCTCCGGCGGATGACACAATCACAATCACTTGTTTCTTTCTTTTCTTTTTGGAACACGAGACCGCCAGCATCACACTTTGCGCTTCCGTAGCCATGTGCCTTGACGGTTCCTTGACCCTCCCCCCCGCGACCCATGAACTCGCCCGTCCACAGCGACGACCCGTGAACTCGCGCAATGATGATTGGTCGGGGGTCATAGTTGTAGCGTTGCCGACCATGAATGGCGAGAATTAATGCCTCTGTGATCGCCTAATCTGACATGGTGACCGTCATGAAAGACAAAAATAACGACCAGACAGTTGCCTGTCAAAAATAAATGACACTTTTCAAACAATGTGGACGAAGCATTTCACCCGGCAAAATAAAATGTCTCCATTAATGACACGCATGGCTAATTGCTTTGTGGACGGAAAACATAATTATATTTTCTGAAACTCAATTATAGCCTCCATCAGTCTAGTTTTTCAAAAGCGGCGGGACATTTTTGCATACGGATATACCACTTACCAAAAAAACTAGAACATTCACCGACGAACGGAGGGTTGTGGGAGCTAGGACTCTGCTTGACGTTGAGCAAAAATAAAAAGTAATTTAAGAATAAACAATGTGCTGGATAAGAGTAACCGGCAAACAGAATCATCTTCAAGAAATAAACCGTTCATCCTCTGGCTAAGAAAAATACTAAAAATAGACCTTGATCCGAATGACCTGAGATGTTGATTTAAATTGTTGATCCAGTTAATTTATTGTTTTGTAATAATATAATGCATAGTAATAATTCATCACTACACCAGAGCTGGCCAAAAGGGGAATTTCCTTCTGTAGCCCCTTGCCAGATGTTACATGGGCTGCAAAAATGGGTAAAGAAGTTAAAATTCATCTAAGGTTCCCTAAACTAAATTCTAAATTGGACCGCTCATGCAATAACCAGCACCTCGAGTATGGTAGAGCCGCACATTCAGTGCAATTCCATCTGTTTGATAAAATGTTTTGATTTTTCTGGAAGATGTCTCCTTGTATTTTAAAGGTGATGCCACGTGCAGTGAGAAAGTTCTTCGGGAAACGAAACAATAATGAGGGGAAATATCTAATGAGTCTTCTAATTGGCAGATTTTAATTCCTCCCAGAGTTTCCTGCGGGAACACATAATGTCATTTATTAAGACAAATTAGACACGTTTTCGGCGGCGTTTGAAATTGCGAGCCCAACCTCCAGGGTGAGGACACGGCTCGGCCGTGGCGGGCCCCCCGACAGCCCCACGACAAAACAATATTCACACAATTTGCCTGCGCTCATCGACTGCAAAATGGCTCCAGAAGAGGAGCTGAAATTGACGTGATATCACAGGGGAATGAGAAATTGTAATGACCCCGCAATCTCCGATGTGAGATTATGCTTAAAGTGAGCGGTGAGGTGAGCCGGGGACCATGGGAACCATCGGAATAATCAGCAAAGAGGCTCTGAGAATGGGCTTTTGTCTACAAAATACAGCAGTTGTGTTTATATGCCGGCCTATTGGCGGGCCAATGCACTCGGAGGGTACATTCTTTACGGCTTTGAGGAGTCCTCCAAGCTGCAGTGATCAGTGGTGAGCCATCAGACCATCCAAGCAGCCAAGCATTTTAACCGTCAGCCTTGGCAGAACCCCTGCTATGGCCTTTTGGGTGAGCCGCCGGACAGTTTCAATGGCCGCCACTGATGGTTTGAAATCCAGAAAGTTCCTAAATCTAAGTGACACGTGGATACAACCGTATGTATGAATGTCTGAGTAGACTGACATTGATTTTTTTTATTTTTGTGACTTAACAGTGACTGTAGGCTTGCCCAAAATGAACCACAGACACACCAACAACCCTTTCCACCATAAATGATCGGATTGGCAAAAATAAAGCAAAAACAAGTTTGTTCCATTTCTAGATGCTGAAAATGACAACAACAAAAAACCTGTTGTCTGGAGACAGATGGTTGAGAGGAAGACAGTTTTATTATTTATAATACACTGCCACTGATGTGTAATTTGGGTGTACTACATTACGTCTGAGAAGTATTAGTCAACAAGTAATACAGTGGGGATGCTCGGGGATGTTAGGTGTAAAAAAGGGCGCCGACACTCAGCAGTGCTAATGCAAGGTAGAAAAAGGATAAAGAAATTAAAATGAAATGAATGAATAGATGACTGAAGAGACGCCTCTTTTCACTGAGGGGAAAAGACATAACACAAAAGCTATGGGGAAAAGCTTTGCGGAGGAAACAAAATGTTATTGAAGCACGTTTGGCCAGACGTTTTTGGTTGCGTTTAATGGCGCCATCCTCTTCACAGTTTCTCTCTAATAATTAGACGTTGGAAAATTGCAAAGAGGAGGCATTATTAATAATTATTATCAATAATTGGCTCCTCTTTGCAAATTTCCAACGTCCGAATTGGGTCGCGATATGGAAGCGCGTCACAGACCTTGACAAAAAGAAGCTCACTAACGAAGGAGAGCGAGACGGCGCATTGGAAATGTCAGCAGACGAGTTGAACAAAGACGACGGAACGAACACAATCACAGCCAAGTTGGCGTCTTGGGAGAGGGGCCGTACGGTGTATACACTGACTTCCTCTGGACCACAATAGAAAACGGAGTGTCGATGGTCAATAACATTGTGGACATACACCAGGCAACACAAAATTCAATATGATTCTTCCCGCTGCTGTGTTACCCTTCAAATTGCGAGACACGGCGGGCCTGGATGTCAAGGAGAAACAATTGGGGCCAGCCACTTGTTTCACCTCTCTCTTTCCCCAAACGTGACGTCGGCGCGAAAGAATACTTTCGGTGACAACTCCATGCCTGGAATTGCGATAATGCATTGTACAAGGAAACGAACGTGCCAGACTCGGGGTGAAAGAAATTCCAGGCTCGGAAAGAAAAATCCCAGACATGTTTTTGCTCCAGCTATGCGCTCATCCATGTAATACCACCCTTAGGTTGTACCTCTGGGTTGATGCTAACGAGGAAAATCCACTGGGTTGCCTCTAAATCCCGGAGTGGAGTTTTGCTTTATGAACCTGGATTTACCCCCTCAGCATGCTTCACAGTATCTCACTGTTTTGCAGCGACAAGTCTGCAAAACTGTTCCACGGAGATTCCAGAGGTGAGGCAGGAGAGGGACTTCCTAAGGTGGTTACATCTTCATTTTAAGTAGGAGCAGAAGTATCAGAGATGGAAAAAAAGGCCGCGTGCGAGTCGGGGGAATTCTCCAGGAAGTCTTACTTTCATACGCCTCTAGTGTACCGCCGGTATCGTACTTTACTGTGTTAAAACCGTTTGAAACATGAAAAGTCACTGGGAGTTTCAGTGAAAGCCCAGGACAATGGTGCACTGGATAATAACTTTTTTTTAAATGTTTTATTAAGAACAACAACTATCAGGTACTTGGTAAAGTTCAAAACAAATGCGAGAAAACTAAAGCAAAGTATTCACTAAGTATGAATGTAATAGTAAGTATAAGTCGACCTCAAACAACTGCAGTATTACTACTTTATTTGATATGTCAATGCGTTACATTAACGCACATTCTTCTGGACTATTACCCATGCACATTGCACATACTGTTATACTTCAGACTCTCAACATTTGCACATTCCTGCACAACTGTACAGCTCTTTATTTAAAAAGAAAAACAGCCTTATTTTACATATTCCTATATATTTGACATATTGTTTTCCTATAGTTCTATTTTACATTTACATTTCTTGACCTGCAGTACTTACGTTTTACTTTCTTATTATCTCTCGCTACGTGTATTGCTTGTGACGCACCGAACACAAAGACAAATTCCCTGTACGTGTAAACTTACTTATAATGAAGCAATAAAGACGATTCTAATTTTGCTTTGCTGAGGAAGAGCGTGATGCTCAGTTGGTTCCACCACGGGCGTCAAATGTCCTTATTGTAAGGCGCTTTGGACGTCGGCTAAATGACGTCATTTCATGTATTGTCAAGCTCTGTGCCCATCACCCCTCTATTCCTATTATCCAGTCTGCCCCTGCTCTCATTATTCCATCTGCCACCCTTACATTACACTTGTCCATCTCCCTCCACCCTACACCATCTGTCTCACCCTCGCTCTCTCTCTCTCTCTCTCTATCTCATCCATCTCCTCCCACCCCGCTGTCTCTCTCTCATTCAGGTGATTCTAGCCACTTCGCCGTCTTCGACGTTCCCTGTGGCTTTGGCCAAGTGAGCGGATTCGCTGGCATTGGCCCGTCCTCGCTCCCTCCTGGAATGAGGCACCGCCGGCCTGTGTTCACAAACACATTCCGACCAAATTGGTTTGTTTTCCCCCCATTTTCTGCTTGCTTGAACTCGACAACCCGGCTCCCTCCTCCCCTCCCCTCTCCCCTGCACCCCTCTCTCTTGTGAGGTACCAATTAATTGTGGGTTTATGAAATAAAAACCTTATCATTCCACAGACGGGAAGTGCGCACATAAATAAACCTAGGATGTTAAGACGTACGTACAGTACAATCACATAAGAATTGGTAGACGCATGCGGATCACACAGGGACATAAAATGAAAACACATATTTAGAGAAAAAAGAAGCCTGCAGGTCAAAAAAAAAAAGGCACCAGAGCTACTTAAATACTCACAAAAGCACAATGGCTGGCCGTCTCCTTGCTCTGTACTGCATGTGGTTCCATCAATTGTAAAAGCCGGAAATTCGGCAACAAAAGGTCTAGAACAAGCCAATCAGTTAGGCTCGGATGCAGCAAGCAGTATGTATGTGCGGATGCTCATATTTCCTCCGAAACTCTTCACTCCGCGGTTTGTCTGTGTGTGTGTGTATGTCTGTGTGTGTGTGTGTGTGTGTGTGTGTGTGTGTGTGTGTGTTGCGGCAGAGAACTTGGTCTTCACTCGAAATCCAACGTGGTTATGTGAAATTACATACACAGAGAGGGAACAGACAATAATAGTAAGGTGTGCATAGGGGTCCACCAGTTCTCTCCAAATGAGTCTAAAAAGGATCATTTCATATGGTTGGTTTAAAAGGAAGGTGAATGGGAACTGTGTGTGCTTTCTGATATGTGTATTAACATTTTATTCACATGCCACTTTAATGCACATATCTGTATATACATAATTAGCATATCCCATATACATAAGTCTATCCAATATACATAAGCCTATTCCCTTTATCTATTCTATTTTATCTTATTTTATTCTATATATTTTGATTTTATTCTATAGTATTCGACTTACTGCATTACGTTTTAGGAATCAGTTGGTTGGTCAAGTAGAAATTCTCAGGTAGCTACTGTGTTCAGTCTAGGACATATTGTGTGTAATCACCGGGTGCGTTGAATGACATTTCACTACATAAATGTATGAAAGTATGTATATGTATGTGACGAATAAACCTCTTGAATCTTGAATAAACCCAAATGCCTATTTGGGTCCCAAGTTTCCATCATGGTATGTGCGTATGTATGCGTATGCTTCAGCACGTGCCACAGTGGGTGTGTGATCCGTACTTTCTTCTGTCCACAGAGACTCCTACAGCAGAGCAAAGCAAACAGCCTCCCCCCCCCCCCCTATTACACGGTGTGAAAACAATCCATTTGTTCCTTGTGGTCTCTGGGTCAAGTGTTAAGGCTTTAGACCTCTTTACCAAGCCATTTCACTTAACCCTTAGATCAGGGGTGTCAAATCTGTGGCCTGTAGCGGGATGCAGCCAGCAGGTGGGTCCTTTCCGGCAAGAGGGAGTGATTTTACTAAATGTATTGTATATTACAATCTAGTTGGTTTCCGTCTGCATGAAATTCAGTACAAAAAATTCATACAAAGCCAAACATCGGTGGAAACATGGATGCTTTAACAGGATATACATTCATGGGTCTCAGCCTGGCAACTCAGCTGCAAACTTTTTGGAGCATCCGATTTGTGTCGATATTCAACATTTGTGCTGTTCATTGCATAATACAGTTTTGTAATTCCAAACTGCATCTCAATTTAGCTGCATTTACTTATTGGGGGATCTTTTTCGTTGTCAACTCCAAAACAATATTTACTCCAGGTGGACATAAGCTGTGGATGAGCAACGTGTGCTGTAATGGGAATGGTGCAACTTTCGACAGTCCAGGCCCAGAAAACATGGAACAGACGGCGTCAAGCTTTTCAGGTTATGTATTGCCCATCCCCTATGCCACTGACGGAACTGGAGCTGGAGCCTGGAGACGACACGATGGGTTCTGCAGAGAGCCAAGCAACATTAGCACTGACAACTACTCCACCACTCTACCCTGTGCTGAAATATTGCTCCAAACAACCTGCCACCATGAAAACCAACAAATCCAAACCTGTGGCCTGGTCTGCCTTGGGCTACGTGCCAAAGAAGGAAAAGTTTGCCATTCTAATGCCATGGACCTGCCAAAACGGTGGCTACTACACTCAAAGAATAATCAGACAGAAACAAACAAGTAATTAAAGAGCGGGACAAAAGGAGTGGTCAACACAATGCATGACATTTAGACATTTATACAATCTACATAGACCACAGGAAAAGAAAACATTTTTTCTTTATGTCATTGTTGGTGAATATAACCACCATGAACAAAAAGTTGAAAAGGACCTATTTTATGTTACAAATATGTCATATCAATTGCAGTTCTGGTTTGTAAGAAATAACATATCAGATATGTTGTTTTGAGTGTTTTTTGGTTTTGGAATAATATATTATTTTAACTTATGAGTAAACATGCAACAATGTGAATATACTCACAATTAGATACATTTTGACTAATGTCATAGATATGTATTTCTAAAATATCATGCATCTTCGGGTGAATAGCCCTTTGCAACAAAATCTATTTTGAAAACAAGGAATAAATTATTTGAAAACTTAAATCCAGCCACAAGATCAGTAGTTCTCAACAGATGGGTCTTGTTTCAAAACTGGGCCGCGGGTGTATAAATTCAACTTCTTTAAAAATGTATAGCGATAAATAAGTCTACTGAAATTCTGATACTGGGCCTTTTATTCTGAATTATGGTTTCCAACAGCGGTGTTTGGCTGTCGTGACCTCACAACAAGAATATGCATACAGCTGTTGTTCGCCAGGTCAAAATAAATCAGTTAAATCAAGTGTCAGACACTTCCCACAACTCAACCCTGAATCAATTCGCTCAGTCCATCTTGACTTCCATCTCCAGTGGAGATGGAAGTCAAGGCCTGGGACAGTGGATTGCTTTGCTTGTAGAGCCAATCCAGAGTTATTTATTTATTTATTTATTTAAACCTAAGTGCCTCTAAAACAGAAAATGTCACGGGATACTCTTACAGCTAGAATTCTCCCAATTTATTTTTCCAGGAACATAAAGAAACTACACTGATGACACAAATTCAATTTCCTTTATCTATCACAGATGTTTTATCCGCTGCCAAACTGTCAAAAACTTCTGTAGAATAGAATATATGGGAATCTTTTTTTTTTTTTTTTTTTTTTTTTTACCAAATGGAACTTATAGGAAGTTGTGTTCTTATATCTCTAGATAACGCTGTCATATGCAAACTTTAGAGATGTTTGGACGGCCTGCCTCAGTGGTTAAAAAACATCCATAGTCCAGAATTAAGTTTTATTTTTATTGTTTTTGAAATAAGAAAATACGACAAATATGAAGTCCAAAACACTATGCAACTGAGCTGCAGAGGTCTGCATATGGGAGCTGAATACCCAGTCCCTCGGCTGTCCAGCAGAACGAACACACACACACACACACACACACACACACACACACGGATTTAATTACAAAAAAAAAAGACCTGTCTTGAAGCCTTCCCAATAGTGTTTCCAACTTTATTGCCAATAAAGCAAGTGAAATTGAACCGTATTCAATATAAAGTTCAGTATAGAAAAAGTTATTTCTATTTGGTTTTTTTTGTGATTTATTTTCTGTACTTCCATCCATCCATCCATGCCTCTATTTATCAATGTTAAACGTCTTCCTCATCTGTCTACGTGGCCTTCGGGGTTCTGTTGGGACCCCAGTGATTGCTGTCTGTGTTGAATCCCTTCGATGTTTCTTTCCTCTGCTCCCTCGCTTCCATCCCCCCCCCCCCCCCCCCCCCCGAAAAAAACGGCTCCGAGTTGAGAAAGGGAGCAGAGTCCTGCCGTGGTTTCGCTCCGGCCAGATGATTTCACTGGTTAGTTGCGCCTCTGGGTCACACCAATTAAAATCAAAATCCAGATGGTTCAGTTGAAAATACTGGTCGGAGGACCTTTACTTTCTCAACCTGGTGGTTCCGCCTCTACTCCTCCCGTACATTCTCTCCATCTCTCGCTCTCTCTCTCTCTCGCTCTCTCCCCGTCTCAGTGACTCCCTCTCTCCCCGTCGTCGGATCGCTCTTCCTGGCTCGTTTCCGCCCTCACTCCATTTCTCGGGTTTCTTTTAATTGGTGTCGGTGGAGCAGTCATTCAAAAATAAAAGGCCACGGTTGTTTGTGTTGCCGTCAGATGGGGGGGGTTTATTAAAGGACGAGGTCTCCCTCTGGTGAGAGAGGGAGACGGGTGGGGAATGAGTCAGGGGGAGAGATAGGGACATCAGGAAGGTAAGACCGGACGGGGGACAGGAAGGTAGTAGGAGACGGCGCCGGTCTGAATGGAAAGGCGCCCTGGATTAGAGCCCAGGAGGGAGGACAGGGGAGGGAAAGGTCAGAGAAACTAAGGAGGTGGAGTGAGAAAGGGTGGAGGGCCTGCGAGGCTGTTAACTACACGTTATGTACTCCTCCTTTGGGCTGCTCCCGTTAGGGGTCGCCACAGCGGATCATCTCCCTCCAACACCTTCTGTTCTGCGCATCTTCCTCCCTTACACCAACCGCCTGCATGTCCTCCCTCACCACATCCATACACCTTCTCTTGGGCCTTCCTCTTTTCCTCTGGCCTGGCAGCTCCATCCTCAGCCTCCTTCTCCCAATCTAACTCTCATCTCTCCTACACACGTGTCCAAACCCTCTCAATCTGGCCTCTCTCGCTGCTATTCTTCGAGCAGCTCATCAGTGTGAAACAAGGTTCGTTCCATGTTTGACCCTCAGAGAATTTTGGTCGAAGAAAATCTGGTGAAATCTAATGGTTTTGCATTTTTGTTAGGTATGCGCCAATCCTGCTATTGGATATTGGTGACATCAGATTGGGATCAGATTGGTTGTCTGTCTTGGCTAATACGGTAAAACCACGTTTTGGACTTGACATTGTGTTTGTGCGTTGGCCGGTGCAACTCTAAATTTTCGAAATCACAGACAACCCAAAATTACTATTGGATCGAGGCTGAGGGAAAACCCCGAAGGCCACATTCATACTGCAGCTGGAAGTGTCCCAAATCCATTTTCAGCCCCTCATAGGGGGCGGGGGGGTGCTCTGAAAGTTTTCCTAAATGATTTTTAAAGTCTCATTTCGAGATTGAGATAAGAACCCTCGAGAGGTCACACGCACCAATGAAGGCGTTGGCGATGGTGGTCGTCAGCCACATCCCGTCTCGCACCTCCAGGCCCGACTCTGGGGACGCCATCGCTTTGGCGTCCCCAGAGTCGGGCCGGCCAGTTTCCACCAAAACTGTCCAACCTGAGCTGTCCCTCTGATGTACTCATTCTTAATCCTGTCCACACACGTTATGTACTAACGCCGCATTTTAGTCATAACTTGCCACGAATGTGTTGTGGCATTTCATAACAACGCGTTGAAGACACTGAACAAAGCAACATGTCTGTTTCATTCACATCAGGTGTCCCGCTTTAATGCACGAGAAACAGACAAAAACGCACACTACGTAATCGGGCATGACGTTATTTTTGTATTCACAAAAACGCATCACAAAACGCAGGCGTTGCTGCGGCATGGAGGTCGAGACGTCATCGCATTTTCGGTATTACCAACGTGTTTTGTCATACGTGTTTTGCAATGTCTTACTTTTTCAAGTTGTCCGTCTACCTGGGGGGGGGGGGGGGGGGGTGGGGGTCAGGTCCCGTTGCATGTCAGTCGATGGCATCAGAGACCGAGCTCTGAGTAAAGGTGCAAAGTCAATGTTTATTCGATATATATATTTGTGTCATTCCCACAAGCTGTTCATTCTATGCTGTGTTATGGTATGGTATGCAGGCCATGTTTGCAAGATTTGCCTCTTCACCTCTACAAAAAGCTCCTCGGTGCGTTTGTCAAACAGTTTGGTCATATTTCCAGTCATTTATCTTCCAGACAGGACTACGTGAAAACCCCTCGAGCCGGACCAGTGTCCCCGCCTGTTCACGAGGATTCTCCTAAAGCCCGGACTACGGAGAAAGCGAAGAGTCGCGGACGGCGAGAAGAGGGAAAGAAGTGAATTAGGCAGGGTTGGGAAAAAGCCAAAACGGAGGTGTGAAAAGGATGGAGATGTCGAAGGTGTATTTGTGATGAGGTTGAACTCTGCTTTAAAGATAGAAAGGCCTTTGGTGCATGAAATACAAAGATGGCAGCAGAGCCCATGGCTGCCTCTCTCAACTCAGATCCAATATTAATCAGCGATAGAAAGTATTTGATGGTAAACACTATTTAGAAAGCCAAACAACACAGCCCGTTTAAACATTTCATTATGAGTGATAATTAAATAACGGAGTAGTTTGGTAAATAATGACTTGTTAAAGCGAAGCTTCACACAAAAAAAAATCGCAATCTGGCGACCGGCTGACAAACACGCCCGCTGTGGCGAGTGAGTAATGACAGCGTTTCGTCTTCAAAAGCTCGCTTTAAAAGACCCATTCACCATGGCCGATTGAATGGCGCTATTGATGTGTCTGTCAGCCGGGTTAATTAGCTGCAAAGGTGCTTGTTTATTGATATTAACAGCAGTGCGATTTTGCAAAAAAAAAAAAAAACAAACTCAAAAACAGAACCACATGGCGAGATCCGCCAACGGCGACGCAAATCATGCAAATGGTGTTTGTGTTCGTCTGAGCAGAAAGATGTCAAATGATGTATTTTGACGGAGGGATTAATACAGTCCGGGCGCCCTGGAGGTGCCCGTCCCCCCCTTTTTTTTCCCGCCTGATAAGAAAGATGTCCACGATGCCGCACGCCAAATGACTGATGTTTACGTGCACACAAGAGTTGTTCACGTGTTTTTCTGCACACGGTAACATGCTCAATAATGCCACTGTCACGCGAACACCGGCGTGGTGATATCTGCTCCAAATAAAGACCCGGATTATTTATTAAATTATTATGAAATAATTATTAAAAAAGCTATTTCTTTCTCCCCACGACGAGCAGAAGGTCTTTTCTATCCACCTACACTTTCACATCCGGTGAAAAATGGTCTTGAACTCGGCTGACAGTCGTGGTCCTGCGCTCAGCCCCTGTCCTCGGCTACCCCCTCTTTTAATTCCCACTAATTACCGCAGTAATTGGTTTCATCGTTAAAAGAGCGCGCCAGTGTTTGGGGTCCGCTCCGGAACAGATGGGGAGGGCCACCTCGCCTAAAGGAGGCGCGGGCTCACCGACACGGAGAACATCGGCGCCGGGTTCGCCGCGCGCTATTAGTGTCACATAATAAAGCGGCATCCGAAATGTCATTACGCCAAGTTTTAATCGAGGACTTATTTACTGCCCCGCGCTCACTTTGATGCCCAAAACTTGATAAAAAAAAAAAATGCAATATTCAAAGCGCTGCATGAGTTGAAAAAAAGTTCCCCCCCCCCCCCGAAACAAGGTCGTGGAGACGGGCTGGATGAACAGGAAGCGGAGAGAACGAGAGATTACCTACCTCATTTACGAACACCCAGTGGCTGTCTTTGGAGGCAAGGTTGGTTTCCACCGCCTGCAGACACAAAAACACAGAGAGAAGAATCTTGAAATTTTGAGATAATTATCACCCAATCTATTGAGCTTCTTCCATTAGCGGGGCTGTCCCGCTCATGAAATTTTAGTCGGCAATTGATTCTCCTAAAAATAATTGCAATTACAATATAATTGTCTTTGTGTATTTGAAGACACCATCATAGTATGAGCTTATAACAGTGTAATAACCAACACACACCTTATGAATTGGAGACATGTATTCACATTGAACATGGAACATATCATTTCGGGTAGACTGTTCATTTGCCTCAATCCAACTGTTGGAACAACTTTTTTGTTTTGCATTCGTTTTCCGACATTGGCTCAAAATGCATCTTAAAATTTGGAAACAAATGATTTTGGAATCTAACGACTTTTACAACATGTATTTTGTAAGATTGGTGACAGCTCGACGCTTTGTATCAGAAAATGTATTACAGTGACGTGCGTTGTTTAGAACCAATGTGTGGTACGTTGAAAACAGGAGAATAGAAGGCACACAATTAAACACAAATAAATCGGAATACATTTGAACCATATTAGTCAGGCAACGCCTGAGAAAAGCCAGGCCGTGCATGTACTGGAATGCCTACTTTGCCCACAACCTGGAAATAAGGCCCTATGGCATATTTTCATATTTACTTTGTTTGTCTGCACGAGCCCTCAGCAGCCCTACAGTCACCCCATGGTGGGTTCGCTTTTTTTTTCCCCCACCGCTTTTTTGTAGTTTGCCTCCGCTCCTTCCTTTCATGCTGTCTCCGTCTGATCCTGGAACTCAGCCCTCTTAAAAAGGTTTTTCATCCCCGAAAAACAAGTCAGGTTGCCGCTGTTCACGGGGGGGGGGGGGGGACCGAGGCTCGGCGGTAACTTCGCCAAAACGTCGAGCTTTTCCCGAGGACGAACGGCTAACTTCATACGTTATTTAATCATCAGGGATTTTCGTGTTCCTGGCGCAACAGGAAGGTACTGGACGGCGCAGAGTGAAGCACGTAGGGCAAAGCCAACTGCCGCCCAGACAGAAACCTGCACCATGTGACACCAGGGGGGGGCTATGTCCCTCTCAGCTCTGAGTCATTATGTCTCCTTGCGGTATAACAACTTACAGTCATTGTCGACTCCCCTTGACGTAAATAATAATTCAAATTTATTTTTCCAACTCGGACAATAATAAATGATCCACGGTGATCCATTAATGATCCATTTAATAATAAATCCCATAATCATTTAACTGAAAGAAGTGCACGGGGGTGTTTGTTTACCTCTATGCAAATTTGTCCTGTTCCTGGTGAGATGCTCATAATAATATATGCTAATATATTAGATCAGGAAAGGACAAGACGGTGTAAAACTCAATCGAAAAAGCACGTAATTTACCACTTTCCACCCTGCCGCCTTCATACACATTCACATGGACCCCCAGGGGATCACTCCATTCCCCGCTCCCATGTTTGTTCTGTCGTTGTCCGTATCCAGAAAGAGCAACCCCAACTAAGTCATGCTTGACTCAAAAAAATATTATATATATATATATATATATATATATATATATATATATATATATACACACACACACACACACACACACACACACACACACACACACACAAACACTGATCAGCCACAACATTAAAACCACTGACAGGTGAAGTGAATAACATTGTTCATCTCGTTCCAGTGGCTCCTGTCAAGGGGTGGGATGTATTAGGCAGCACGTGCGCGTCAGAACTGCATTCCCCCGACCCTAACCCCCTGGCTGGGGTTAGGGTCCGATCGGATGGAGCATCTGTGGGATGTGTTGGAACAACAAGCCCGATCCATGGGGGCCCCACCTCACAGCTAACAGGACTTAATGTATCTGCTGATAACGTCTTGGTGCCAGATACCACAGGATATATATATATATATATATATATATATATATATAGAAGAAGAAGAAGAAGAAACAATATATAATAAGTTCAAAATAAATGCATCTTCTTCTTCTTTAAATCAAACCTCATCTATACCTGTCTACTCTACTGAGGTTGCTTGTGTTTAATGAAAGGCGTGCGAGTTTGGATATAGGACGGCCTGACAAAATGGGAACGAAGCAACGTAAAACGAACAATGGATAGATAGACAGACAGATAGAGAGCGAGATGGACAAATACTGTAGACAGATAGACAGATCGAATGACAGAACCGTAGGTGTGCTTCTGCGTGGGTGCGGCTGCGCGGTGTGATCCCGGTGATGAGGCGTCTCTGCGTGGGTTGGACGGCAGGAAAGGTTATAGTGCAGCAGCTCTAACACACTCAACGGCATCTCCCACTGACTTATCACACCTGTCACTATAACCTTTACTCAGACACTGACAAACTGTTATCACCGTGTGTGTGTGTGTGTGTGTGTGTGTGCGCCCGCCCGCGCTCACAATAACATTCTGCAACGCACAATGTAAAGTTGACAATGGCGCGCACACACACACACACACACACACACACACACACACACACACACACACACACACACACACACGCACGCCTGCCCGCCTGCCCGCACGCCTGCCCGCACGCCCGCGCAGTGGTAAATATAATTAATCTCTCGGTCCGTCTCAACATATCTCCCTCTCTCCTTCCTCTCTCTCTCTCTCCCTCCTGTTCTCTCCATCTTCCCCGAGGAGGTTGGGGGAGCCCAACTGTTCTCCTGCGACGTCTCCTCCGTTTTTATCTCTCCATCCCCTCCGTCGCTGCGGCGTGTTGTCCTCACCCCCCTCCTTGTTTTGACACGCAGGATTTTAGTTTAATACTGTAGCGTGAGCACTCTCACTTTGTCTGTTCCCATCTTACTTTTTAGAGTTCCATTGCTATAGTTCCCTTTATGAAATATGAAAAGCACTTTATTTATGTTTCACCACTATGATCGTCACTGTATATTGTATGAACTATATAACTGATTTCTACTATCTGATTCGTACTGGCTTACAATTTCGGTTTTTGATATGTTGTTATTTATAATATAATTACTGAATGTGTATTACTGTATTTCTCATTTCATCTTTACAGCTGATACTTTATTGTATCATCATTGGGTCTTTTCTACTGTAAATCTAATGTAATCTGTAATTTTTCTTACGTAATAAGCCGTTTCCGCCATGTTGTAACTTTTTTCAACACCTCTATAAACCTCCATATGTGAAATCAACTCTCCCTAAAAGATATTCTGAGGAACTTTTCCAGGAAATGTTCATGAAGCTTCTCGCTGGCATGGTCAGATACATGAACATGGCACATCAGAGAACACGTATCGTTGATGGTTGTGAATTATTATTATTATTATTATTTTATTTTTATTGTTTTTTACAAGCTTTCCAGACAGAAGTGTGAAGCTCCGCAGACGCCTTGCCACCTTAACCTTTTCATTCTCCTTGCTGGCAACAGACTGAATAGATGAGCCAGGTTCTCAGCGCTCACAACCGCCCATCAAAGGTGCCACGCACGCCCACACATGGCTACAAGCACACATAGACTACGCTCATACTATATATATATATATATATATATATATATATGATGGGGGTACCATTTGTGGGGGGGTTGTTTTTCATAATCGAAATATCAATTGTCAACTTTGAATAAAATAGAATAATATAAGCCCAAACAATGGACCTACTTAAGCAGGCGCCACTGTGTGGTTCTAGTGGGGGAAAAGGAAGACAATAACTCATTTCCCGACATTATTTTTTATAATCACGGCAGGAGAATAACGAAGCGACAATGGTGTTTTAATGAGCTGCATATTCCAGAACAAATGGCCGTTGTTTACGGGAAAAAGGAGAAGAAGAAAGTCCAGACGACTAGCCGGGAGCAGTTTGGTTTTCTGGTCAAGACATTAATATTCATGAGGTACCATTGGTACCAAACAAGTCTTTATTGGTGGGATTGATGTAGGAAGCTCACGTCATGAGTTATGTCTTCGATTCCAACACACAATCAGGGAAAAACAATTGATACATATATATATATATATATATAGACACACACACACACACACACACACGCACACATACACACATACACACACACACAGTCCCCTAGCCACAGTCTCTTACTTAGTCACAACATTGCCACGACCCATCATACTTCATCAGTCAGCCCGAGGTCCTGAAAGGCCACGGCTGGCTTTGACACGGCCTGACTCACATCACAGAAACAAGAATGAATGCCTGAGAAGTGTGCTGCCACCGAGACTGATCTTGTCCCAAACAACACACATCCTGCTTTCAATACCCCTGTGACACTATATATATATATATATATATGATTATAGCTCTTCTTTTCCTGACTTTGTGCTTTGTGGCAAATGAAAGCACACAGAACTATTGAGCAGCCAGATTTTTGGAATAGGACAGCTACAGAGGCCAACTGAGTGACACTTGACCCACAAGGCAGAATTCCCGTCTAAAGCGACTGTAAATCCACTCTTGGCAAAGACATGTCTGGACTGGGTGAGAAGGAACTGAGGCAACGGCCCCAAATGACTGACTCAGACGACACAGGCGGCATGAGTGACAGGAGCATGTATTCCTCAGATGTGCAGTGTGGCTCAGACTAAAACCACGAGAACACCGTCTTCTGCGGCCAGAAGGGAGTGAAGGGACTGAGAACCATCGGGCTGACAGGAACACAACCTCTTTGCCCGCTGGCCCAAGTGTTTGGAAGCGGCCCCAGTTCGCCAGAAACCTACGTGCTTCATCGGCCACTTGCAGGCTGACACAGTCGACTAACACAGGAGAAACATTGAAGAAACGCAATGCTGTTTAGCCATGATGTTCTTCTGGTAAAGAGCACGAGTGAGTATGGAAAAACTAGTTGGCGACTGGACATCTTTTGAAAGTAAAAAGAGTGCAAGGTCAGGTGTACTGAAGGTGCACCTTGAGTGGGGCTCTACAATCTCTCCTCCAACTAACAAACACTCGCGCTCCACCCTGCCGGTCCACACCTTTTAGATAGCGGTACTGCATTGTAAAATGGAACGCTTGTTATTAGTCGACATTTTGGAATTTTTTTAAACTTTGAATTAAGAGTAAAACAATTTCACGTTGACAGGATGAGGATTACCTTTGGGATTTGTGAGGGAATCTGATGGCACCCTCGCTACTACAGCACAGGCGGAACAGGCATTATTACGCTGGCCTGATTTTTAGCTGTGATATAATGGTGTGGCGGCATCACTCTCTCGATCAGAAACAACAACCATTAACAGGCTTAGGAGGATGAGAGGACTAACAAGCAGATTACACCGGGGGCAATCTTCTTTTCACGCCATACGGACGCCTCAGACGTCAAACCTTCAGATCCCTGGCAAATGGAAAGGTTGACATTTATCCAAGCAGTTATTTGTCAGTGTAACTAGAGGATTGAAATTCAATATGATACATGATATAGTATTTTTCTATTGCAACGAGGCTTGTGCAGCTAAGATTGGAAGACATTTTGGTATCAGTATACTGAAAGGAAAGTAAAAAGCAATCAACAACCATCACGGATAGATATCGAAGCCAATGTTGGAGTGCTTTTAGCAACAGTAGATGCCCGCTCGAGCTTTCTTCATATAAACTCTCACTGAAGTCAAAGGAAAATAAAATTCTCATTAGAAACCTATTTGACATTTTTTTTCACGTCAACATCCCAAATGCTATGTTTATTTCATCTACAGTAATGGTATATTGGTTTTGATTTAGAGAATAATTTTTTCAATAATGAGGATTTTAAAGCAGCACTATGTAGCTTTTGGTATTTGGGATAAGGTGGCCCTAGAGCTTTCTGAGTGCAATTGCACTTTCACAACACTACAAACAATTTACTTTACCAGACAAATTTGAACCTTATCGGTCACGTTTCAGTCACAGTTTATGTTGCAAACACAATTATAATGTACACCTCGGTTACAGCGCCCCTTGCACGGACCCCGCTGCTTCCGCGAGCACTCAGCCCATGGCTCCACCGGAGCCTCTCTCTCCGGAGCCGCGGGGAGGGACGGGGCCCCCAGCTACCAGTGTAGGTACAAGATGTGCTCGGCCTGGCAGAATGGCTGGCGTGCGCGAGTCAGAGGGTGAAATAAACCCTGTGGCACAATCAAAGTGAGGGCCGGCGGAGGTGCCGGTGCCGGGGGGCACCTCTGGCCAGCGTCATCTGCACCGTAGGGGAGGTGGAGCGGCTATGTTTTGGATGAGCATGGGCAAGTTTAGAAATTATCGTTTTCTTAAATAAGTTTTACCAGGCAAAAAAAACAAACTGTAATTACCGGAGCCAACCATCAAATAAGATAGTGACGTTGTGCCGTTAAGAGTAATACAATTTTCCATGGTTTCGAACAAAAACACAGATGTTACATCGTCTAAGAACAGACGTTCGAGGGGGTGGGTGGGTGGGAGAGGTGCCATTCTCCATATTACAAGTCAGTGTACCATTCAAATGATTTTGAAGCTGTTATTTTAAGGTAAAAAAAAGTTTCTCCCTAATTCATTTGATTGTTCTCCATCGACTTATCCACTGACTGAATTGGACACTGAATTTAAGAGCCCATAAAATGTTCGTTTTAACCATGGCATCTAAATTACCCTCGTGCCGCTGTGGCGTTCTTAGTGAGGGACGCTCATGGGCCCATGCGCCCGTGAAATCACCCAGTGTGCTTCCCTCACGCCGTATGGGTGGATGCTGGAGGTGCTCCATGCTCCGCTAATGGAAGTTTCCTTTGGAGAGCATTAAAGGTTATTCATTTTGATCTCATCTGTCCTGGGGAGGCAATTGTCATTTCCATTAATCCAGAATCAGTGGAACATGTGTAAATGACTGCAAATGAAGACAATTTTCTGACGGCGTGGTTTGAATCAATCACTAGTCAAACCTGTTTGATGGGCCTTTCTGACGTCTGAAACAATTCAATTTCCAAAGATAAATCATTAATTTTTTTTTGCATATAGCAGGTGTTCCAGTCTGGGGGTGATAAAACCACATTCTCTGTAGATAGGGGTTTCAATCAAATAATGAATGTCGGTAAGATGTCTTTTCTTCATAAGATTGATTAATAGAGTTTTGGGTACAGTTCCCCCTCATTCTCGTGCTATGGATAGCAATCCGGTGTCCCGAAGGTGATGATGTGTTACTGAAAATGGTGGTTTGTGGATTCTAAGCTTCCATTTCGGTACCACAGGCCTCCTCTGGGCCTCCACTGAGCACTCACAGCTTAAACTCGACTGTATGCGTGTACGTACACACACACACACACACACAGACACACACACACACACACACACACATTGAAGGGGTTTTTGATATAGTTCCTTTTTGTCACCACTGTGGTAATCTCTCTGCACTTCGCAGAATGACTGGATCTCAAGTGGCTTCTACATATACGAGTCAAAAAGCATTTATCTGCTTTGCACTCTCCACTCTTGCCGTGAAAATCCAGAAAATAGGGCATGTCACTATATAACTATGAGTAAGACAATAATAACAGGTCTTCACAATCTCTTCCCAGTGAATTACCCGGATGCTTTCATGACTATTCTAGTCTGATGTTTCATCAGACTAGAATAGTCTGATGAAACACAAGGAAAAGAGGAATAAATGATCATTTGAAACAATGTGGAAAATAGTTATGAGTGAAGGAAATGTAAAGAAAGGATATTCATTTATGCATATAAATATTATATATATATATATATTTTATTTTTTTTTCTTTGTACCTTTTAGAAATATTCTCTTTCTGACTCCTATTTAACACACAGGAACACACAACAATGAGATTGCCAAATAAAATGTATAAACCAGCGAAACAAATTGAGTCCCAAACTTCCCTGTTTGTTCTGCCGAGGATCCTAAGTCTTTCTAGGTCATTCTGTACTCTGAACTGAAGGCTTTGACTTTGCCTTTTTTTTTTTTTTTTTCCATAAGAGCTTAAGAGGTTCTTGTGTTGGAGGATGCTTCCCTGAGGTTGTCCTTGAATGACTGTTGATGTGGCAGACATCCAAGGGAGGACTCCAAAGGTCCATGGGCTCTTCCAAGTAAACTTCCAAGTAAAACTCCATGGTCCCTCTGAGGCTTCTATCTAAGGAGGCTCCTGGGGTGATATGAGCGGCTGGGGGTAACAATGCACGCTCTTCTTCTCTCATTATTTTTCCATTGTTTTTTGCCCGTGTGGAAGATGTGACATCCAGGACGTGGTTTGAAGGTGGTCTATCGCGTCATGGTAACAGCGTTGGGGTGAGACCTGTCCTATGTCATCGCCACCACCGCCCTGCACCAACGGGGCGATTGCTCACGCGCGTGAACCAGAAGGAATGGTGAAACGGAAATGAGTGTGTATGCGTGTATGTGTCTGGTTGTATGTGTGTGTGGGCAAGTTTAAAAGCCGAATAATGCATTTGGTCATGGAAAGTGTAAATACAACTCCTTAAGGGCATTCTCTCTCTCTCGCTCTCTCTCCCTCTCTCATCTCTCTCTCTGCCACCCCCCCCCCCCTCCACGCCTCGTGTTTGCAGTGTCAAGGAAATAACTTGTGGCTATAAGAGAGAGAGAGAGTGGAGAGAATGGGAATAATGAGGGATGAGGAGGCAAAAGGGGAATGCACAACGGGAGGAGGCTGTGAGCGAGACGAGATTGGAGGAGAGGAGGATATTTACAGTGAGGGTGGAGGTGTTTGTTATACTTACAAATCACATGCAGAGTGAAATGGATGGAGGTGGATTCAATTATTCATTACTTCAGAAGTAATAAACTTCCTATTTACTGTACAAAATCACATTCATCTCCCTGGCAGGAAAATAAAGTAATCAAGTGCCCACACACATTGCGCATGAAAAGCATTATTCATATGGCACACTTAAGCGCAGGGCTGAGTAATGGTTGGCTGACTGTTAGAGTGCAGAATGCAAAATTATTCGATACCGAAGTCCGTTTTTATGGGAGAGATTTTCAATATTATGACTTAAAATGATCCGTCCCTCCATTGGTATATCTGTCCAAATAAAACCATTTATTACTATATTGTCCATGCCACTTATTTGGGTATCTAGGAATTTCAAGCGTAATGGCATGTCCTATTTAATTGACTAAAATGAAAATGAATTGACTTAAACAGGTTCACATAGTTTCAACTAGATGTTATGATATGTGCTTATTGCATCTAGATTGGAGGGGGTTAAATACCTTCTGAACAGTTTCAGCCCGGGATCTACTTCCTCCGGAAACCTCAGCTTTCGATGTGATGTGAGTGGTGTGTTGATTGGAAAACTGGTGCTGGTTGCTTTGAGTCTTTTGGAAAGAGATGAGTTAATGGCCCAAATTGGTACAAAAAATAACTCCAATTTCAGGGAAGGCCCTGCAAAACCTGCTGTAAGACGCCGTTAACTTTCTCAGTCGCCATGGAAACTTCCTTTTGTTCTTTTGACTTTGTGCACATGCTACGGCGAGCACACTATAGATGCACCATGAAACAGATTTTGTGAACCAAAGCCTGTCAATCCAAAGCAGTGTGCAGAAATGTTGCTCTAAGAGGTGTGGTGGGTTCAGTGGTGCCGTATTAAACGGGGTGGGACCACACTGAGAGCATGTCACAGGGGCCCTAAAAAATTATTAGAACATCAGGGACATTTTCATGGTGCACACTTTTTAATTATTAGAACAAGCGAAATAAGGGGAGTACCGGCACATATTTTCTCTGTCGCTCGTCCTGGTCTCCAAAAAACACAAAGAAAAAATGTTTTTATTTTCCTCCGTTTTTTGTTATTTTTTCCCCAATTTGCACAATTTCCTAACTGGCAGCTCCTCCTGGGTGGGTTCAACAGCTTCAAACTGATTGGTACCAGCATGGAGTTTCTTTTGAAATGCCTGTTTCCCTCCGCTTAAAAAAAAAAAAAAACTTTCCTGTGAGAACTCAGTGAATGTCAGCGTTGAGTATTACATCTGCAGTTCAAACTGTGGATGAAGCCGCCAGCATATCTCCATACAGCCAGAAACTGGTGTGACCTTTCAGAGAAGGCTTCATTAGGGAGAGCCATGGTTACTGGGGAGGGAGAGGCATGAAGGGGGGAACCGTTGTGGTCGAGGAGCGATCACAATAAATCTTGTATTATTTGTGTTGTAGATAGTCGGTGCATATTGAATGTCCCACAGGGCAAAACCACCTTCGGTCGGACAACTTTTTGACTAAAAAGGATAAAAGAAAAAGGGATACACTTTTGGAATGCTAATTGAAATTAAAACCCAAACTGATATGAAAACATTTCATGAAAAGGTGAAACACGGGCTGAAACAAAACCATGGACATGTACACCCAGATAGAGGAAAATACACACATAGATGAGCACACACTATACATACATACACATGAAGACTACGTGCATGCATGCACCTATAAACATATGCACGGACAAAGATATTGCGATGAATTAGTGCACATACGCACGTGCACACGTAGGTGTGAGCACGCACACATACACAACACATGTAAATGACTGTAGGAAAATTGAACAAATAATTTTCCCCAGTGACGCCTCAAAAACCAGATCACCAAAAAAAAAAAAAAAATTAAACCACGTATTACGAGCATGAAAAGGCACACATGGCTTCATTAACGCATTCAGGGAAAGGCAGAAAGGCGGATGCAGGGAGAGGCCTGTTGTGCTCCTTCACACACACCCCTCCCTCTCTCTCTCTCTCTCTCTCTCTCTCTCTCTCTCTCTCTCTCTCTCTCTCTCTCACGCAACAATTTTTTTTTTCTGTTTACTTTAAATGTGAAAAGATTTCCCCCAGACTTGGTACCAGTCAGCCCCCGAGGCTGTTCCTGGTGACCGCTGGCGCTACGTCCCACCCTCTGTAGTCCAGGCGCCCTCATTCAGTGCCCCATCCCATTATCGCTCCTCACACACAGCAGGGAGAGACAGTGGGCGGGTGGGGGCGGGATAAGGGGAGAGAGAAAGTGTGGGAGGGAGAAAGTGAGATTAAAGGTGGGATGAGAAAATATAGGTGATGACACCCAAGGACATGGTGACCAGGGAAGGAGGCCCTCTGAGGGTACTGTGCATATGGCTTCATTAAATTCCATTCGTCCAGAGATTCATATCATCCAAAACGGGGATAAAAGCATCCTAACAGAGAGAAAAAACAAATATATTAATAGAGGGGGTTCAATTCCCCTAGGCTACCCTAGGTTTCCCATTTCATTGCAATTTCATGCAAAATTTATACATACTGTATAACTTTGTGCATGTGTTTATTTCACTGACTAATAAAGAGGAGACACAGGCTTTCCCTAGAAGACTTATTTTGTGAGTTGAAGCCGGATTTGGTTAACCTGGCTGCTGATTCTCATGAAAGCCTTTCTTTATGGATACGCTGATGTTTGTCCCCACACTTTGGCCAAATTATGAAGCGTACTATTTCTTCAATTTGCCACTGGATATCTATAGGGGGGAAAGGACCCCGGGACCCAACAATATCTAGCTGATGCGCACGGGTGTGAGACTGGTTCCACCAGTCTTTCTTGCGAGGCCTTTACAATCCATATCACACGAGAGAGTGGGCATTTGATTCGAATCTCATGCCTTGACAGCACTTTCAGCCAATCAGAGTAACGCAACGCGTGGCGCTATCACAGCGCACGGCATGAACACAAGCTGTGTCAGAGATGCAGCAAGCTGTGATGCACTGTGTGTTCTGACACCTTTCTATCATAGCCAGAATTAACTTTTTCAGCAATTTGTGCTACAGTAGCTGGGAACAGAGCGGACGGGCTACACTTCGCTCCCCACGCACATCAATGAGCCCATGGGCGCCCGCGACCCTGTCACCGGTTCACCGGTTGTCCTTCCTTGGACCACTTTTGGTAGGTACTAACCACTGCATAGTGGGAACACAGCACAAGACCTGTCGTTTTGGAGATGCCCTGACCCAGTCATCCCAGCCCCTAGCCATCACAGTTTGGTTCTTGTCAAAGTGGCTCAGATCCTTACGCTGGCCCATTTTTCCTGCTTCCAACACATCAACGTCAGAACTGACTGTTCACTTGCTGCCTAATATATCCCACCCCTTGACAGGTGCCACTGGAACGAGATGAGCTAATGTTCACCTGTCAGTGGTTTTTATGTTGTGGCTGATCCGTGTGTGTGTGTGTATATATATATATATATATATATATATATATATTTTTTTTTTTTTTTTTTTTTTTGCCGAATGTTCTTCATCACCAACAGGGCAAGCTGATAAATCTAGCCGGTCCAGTCAGAAGAACAGCCAAAATGTTTTCTCCTCTGATAAAGTCCAACAGTGCACACTGTTGTTTATGTTTCATTGCTGTTACAACATCTATTTCTACTCTTTATATATGTCGCTCCATTCGGGAGCCACTACTGTTTTTGTTTTGAAATTTGTCTCTGTCCCGCATCATCAACTGACCCCGCCTCCCAGAACAATGTGCTGGACGTGCTGAGAGGAACCACTGAGGATCAACCTCAGGCCTCGCGAGGCTGTACCGGTGTGGTGGTGGTGGCCGCATGTGAAGCGATGTAGTGTATCCAATTTATTTTCACACCAAAACCCCAGCCCATGGTTCTTCCTCGGTGGTTGATTATTTTGGTTTTCATTCCCAGCAAACTTTAACTCTGAGTTGGAGGTCTGATCAATGGCCACACACATACGCTCAAATTGAGTTTCTGTGAATCCCATGTAGTTTATTTGAAAGAGCAGAATTTGCTGTGAGGGCTCAACGAGACAAGCACTTTATGCAGCCCGCGGCTTATTTTCTCCTCCTCCTCCCTCATCCTGGCTCCTTAGCCGGATCCTTCTCTTTGATCCTCCTTCTCTTCATTCACCTTTATTCGCCATCTTAACCCGTCAGCTTTTCTTTCATACCTTCACCCTTTCATCTCTGTGTCTCATCCCATCTCATTCTGCATCGGCTCATCCTCCCTCACTCATATTCTCCCTCTCTCGTTCTCTGTGATTACTCCTGTATATTGACAGTATGTCTTCTGTAATGAGGCTGCGGTTTCTACACCAAATGTCACGAGATCTATTACCAATGCAAATACGCCAATGTGCGCAAATGTATGTTTCCTTTAATTGGAGGGGCTTTAGAATTAAATGTACCACAAGCGAAATAAATTAATCTTCCTCTCTGGCTTTCCCTCGACAAATGTCCAACCACCGTTTAATTCAAGAAAATGGAAAAAAGGATGGATAGAAAGTGCAAGCATGAGTTAAATGTGTTTTTTGTGTATATGGACACAAATGCTTTATGTGAATAATATTTTGAGCTTTGTTGCTTATTGTTTTGACCAATGAGTCAAAAGGTAACACCGTGTTTGCTGTTTATTTCCATAGTTTGATGCTTGGACTCTTGAAGGCTTTCACTCGATTCAATCTATTTTCCAATAAATATACAGCAATAGTTTTCTTTGTTGACATTGGGAAAATGAGATAGAATGGAAATGCTACCTGTACAGGGAAAATAGTACTTTGAATAAAGTCAGGGCACAAAGTACAAACCCCAATTCCAATGAAGTGGGGACATTATGAAAAATGTAAATAAAAACAGAATACAATGATTTGCAAATCATTTCAACCTATATTAAATTGCATACACTACAAAGACAAGATATTCAATGTTCACACTGATAAACTTTATTGTTTTTTTTTTTTGCAAATATTCACTCATTTTGAATTTGATGCAACACATTCCAAAAAAGCAAGGACAGGGTCAACAAAAGACTGGGAAAGTTGAGGAATGCTCAAAAAGCACCTGTTTGTAACATTCCACTGGTGAACAGGTTCATTGGAAACAGGTGAGTGTCATAAAAGGACCATCCCCGAAATGCTCAGTCATTCACAAGCAAGGATGGGGGAGGTTCACCACTTTGTGAACAACTGCGTGAGCAAATAGTCCAACAGTTTAAGAACAATGTTTCTCAACGTACAATTGCAAGGAATTCAGGGATTCCATCTTCTCCAGTCCATAATATCATCAAAAGATTCAGAGAGGCTGGAGAATTCTCTGCACATAAGCGGCAAGGCCGAATACCAACATTGAATGCCCGTGACCTTCGACCCCTCAGGCGGTACTGCATTAAAAACCGACATCATTCTGTAAAGGAAATTACCGCGTGGGCTCAGGAACACTTTGGAAAACCATTGTCAGTTAACACAGTTCGTCGCTGCATCTACAAGTGCAAGTTAAGTTAAAACTCTACCATGCAAAGCGAATATCAACAACACCCAGAAACGCCGCCGGCTTCTCTGGGCCCGAGCTCATCTGAGATGGACTGACGCAAAGTGGAAAGGTGTGCTGTGGTCTGACGGGTCCCCATTTCAAATAGTTTTTGGAAATCATTGATGTAGTGGAAAATAAGAGAGGAAAGAGGACCGTCCAGATTATTATCAGCGCAAAGTTCAAAAGCCAGCATCCGTGGTGGTGTGGGGGTGTGTTAGCGCATGGGTAACTTCCACATCTGTGAAGGCACCATTAAGGCTGAAAGGTACATGCAGGTGTTGGAGCAACATATGCTGCCATCCGAGCAACGTCTTTTTCAGGGACGTCCCTGCTTATTTCAGCCAGACAATGCCAAGCCCCATTCTGCATGTGTTACAACAGCGTGGCTTCGTTGTAAAAGAGTACGGGTTCTAGACTGGCCTCCCTGCGGTCCAGACCGGTCTCCCACTGAAAATGTGTGGCGCATTATAAAGCGCAAAATACGACAACGGAGACCACGGACTGTTGAGCAACTGAAGTCGTACATCAAGCAAGAATGGGAGAGACTACCACCTACAAAGCTTCAGCAATTAGTGTCCTCAGTTCCCAAACGCTTATTGAGTGTTGTTAAAAGGAAAGGTGATGTAATACAGTGGTAAACATGCCCCTGTCCCATCAAATTCAAAATGAGTGAATATTTGCAAAAAGACAATAAAGTTTATCAGTTTGAACATTAAATATCTTGTCTTTGTTCTGTATTCAATTGAATATAGGCTGAAAAGGATTTGCAAATCATTGTATTCTGTTTTTATTTACATTTTACACAACCTCCCAACTTCATTGGAATTGGGGTTTGTAGAAGGCAGACTGGTATCTGTAAATAACAACTGATCAGCAACTTTTGTATTCTCACCTCACTGTCACTGATGATGTATGAGACAGTTTTATGGACAAGAGTTGTTTTTGGAAACAAGGCCACTGCAGCCTTGTTAAACGTGAACTTATTAAGGTTTAGTTTGACTGCAAAATGCCTTTGAGTGTATTTAACCAGAAGCAAGCCTTGCCTTAAAGTTTGATATTACAAGGATTTGAGCCAACATTTTTAAGCCTTGAGCTGCCAAAACATCTCCATACAGTAATGATGATTTACGATCAGATATGACCCCAAAATGAACTCAGAACCAGTGGAATGATGACCCACAGTTCAATTAACGGTTTTGTTTGTTAATTTAAACTACAATATTGGAGAAATATTTCTTCATCATATTTCGGGATCACTTTATCACACACACAGTTCTCATCAGTTCATCATTTTTAAACTGCTTTTCATCCCAAACTTTGATTGTTATGTTTATGCAGCTATAAGGAGTATTTCCCTGGACACTTGCTTACCTAGAAAAGAGAAGGAAAATATTTTATTGGAGTAAAAACTAAGGCAATACGGTTGAGAATCACCAAAGTAGGGTTGGGTCCTAAACTCGTTCTTGTATGATCGGTATCTACAGGAATGAATCACAACGCAGATTTCAGTGCCTCATTTAGGTGCCACTTAAATGCCTGAGCTGTCACTAGCAGGCAGCCTACCCTTAGCTAGTTAAGAAAAATATTTTTTATTTACACGGGCCATGCATAGTAAGCTGGCGGAATTTAAATTAAGACATTGTTTACTTGTCCCCAAGTCGGTCAAAAACATATTCTGTGTTTGTGTCCTCACACATGGAGTTCCTCAAAACAGGTCTCAATCCTGTCCATTTTCATTTCGTCCCAAAAGTTGATAAAGAGGATGAAATTTGAGGTCTTTGAGGGCTTTCACATGCAGTGTTTAGTCCGTTTGAATGGAAGGAAGGAAGGCGACGTTGTTGTGTTGAGAAATAAATGGAGGCGGGTTTCTGACCCTCCAACAGTACACATTCACTGATTTTGTAGTATATTTGAAGCCCACATACCTCAGACACTACATTGGTGGCAGTGAAATTTGGAGTGTGTCTTAACTTCTGGATTAATTTTGTCCTTGGACAATACTGAACTTTCTAGTCGGCTTGGCTGGCTAGCTGTACTTGTGTGTTTGAGTTGGAGCGTGGTTGGAGCGTCACTGACCATGAACTGAAAATGTACCCCGGTTCCCACCTAGGGGGTATTTTACCATGTTGAAGAATGTGACTTACTTGCTCCTGCAGAGGTTTTTGATTCTGAACAGGTGGCTGCTTCTCTGACAGATGTATCTAATTGCCCTATGTCTGCTGAGCAGAGGCAACAACTGCAGGCTTTGCTGGGAAAACATCAGGGGGGGGTTCTGTTGTAGACAAGGTGGAGCAGGTAACCCTAGTCTAATCAAAACCACACCTAAACAGGTGACCATTCCCCGATATAGTGACGGGCCTAGCGTACTTCCCCTGAAAAGTGGATGGAAATAAACAGACAAGTGGAGCCTTTTGGAGGATGTCTTCATTGAGGAGAGCTGTAGCCCTTGGTCCTCTTGTGTGGTGCTGTCATGAAAAAGAATAATACATGGCAATTCCGCATGGACTACAGGGGTCTCAACTTCGTGACAATAAAAGACTCATCCGCTGCCACAAGTGGATGACACACTGGATGTCCTATCGGCTCGGGTTCAGCATATTGGACTATCTGATGGCTACTGGCAGGTGGAAATGACACAGAGGACTGTGAAAAGACCGCTTCCACCACTGGCCAGGTCCTGTATCAATTCAGATTCATGCCCTTGGGCCTCACCACTGCATCGGCAACCTTCCAGAGGATCATGGAGCTGGTGTTAAGGGGGCTGCCATGGAACATTTGCATGGCATATTGTATCTTGACGATATTCTGATAAAGCGGACTGTTTGAGGCCCACCTCTTTGCTCTGGGGGAGGTCATCACCCGGATTGGAGCAGCTAGGCTGCCTTTTAATGCCAGGAAGAGCCACCTTGCCCACGAGCACGTGGTCTTCCTTGGTCATGTCATCTCACACAAGGTGAAAATCTTGCATATTCCATGGTCTGCTATGGAGGTGAGTGCTTTTCTAGGGCTTTCTTGTTATTACAGGAGATTTGTGAGGTGTTTAGCCCAGCATGCCATCCCCCTAAATTATCTAATGGGAATGGACATCCCGTTTCAAAGGACAGCGGACTGCCAGGAGGCGTTTGAGTTATTGTGCTGTGACTTCACCCAACTTTTCACGCCCTACACAGACGCATGGCAAATTGCTGTGGGCAGTGTTGGCACAAGGAATGGACAGCCTACGTATGACAGGGATTTGTGGGCAATAGTGTGCTGTTCATAGCTTTAGGCATTAATTGGGTCTTCTCTCACTCACTATTGTCATGGATCAGTGGCCATTGTTGGGCCTAGGTCGGCTCCCTATTGACAGAACAGGACATCATAGCTAGGGTGACCATGCACAATAGTGAGGCCCAGCACACTAATAGGGATTGGTCCTTCACCTAGTCCTGATCCCTTTGTAGTGTAGTAACACCCCTGGTATCCAAATGGTTATGGACAATGACCCCAGTGCTGTGTGCGCTTTTGCGTGCGCAACAAGTGTGTAGTCTTATATATGTGTGTGCGCGTGCATATATATATATATTTACTGTATATAAATATGTATATATATATATATATATGAGTGGGAATATGTATCACCGAACCCTGTCTACAGTATATACACTCAAAAACATAGATTGGAGACTAATCAACGACTAAAAAAAAGTTTCAGTTTGTTAACCCTATATATCTTTTTGATTTGGTCAACTTAAATGTACACCAAAATTTGTCCGTTTTAAGTTGTTTCATGATTTTCAAATTTCAAAATCCTTTGGCTATCTCCATCAACCATATGAAAACGATGGGAGAACAGCAGAAGAAAAATTGCTTAATAATACTCGTAAGTATTATACCTTATTGTTCTTGTTGTTGTCATTGGTGCTGCTGTTTACCACAGGGTTTAGAGGAGGTCCCTCCATTAGGGAGGAGAGCCTGTGAGAGAGGCCGACACTCTAAGCAGAGAGGCTCTGCAGATTAAAGCAGCTCTACCAATTCACATCTCTGTCACGAAATGCTACAATGCCAGCAAGGGGTTACAGGAGAGGCTCTCTGTAACGCTGTGTTTGTCGGCGTCTATCCTGTCAGCCTTTATTTTCCCGCGTGAGTGTGTTTGTGTCTTTGCGAAAGCCACGGACAGAGACTTAAAGCATCAGAGCGTCGTGTGTGGAGGCAAGGGCTGAGGGACGGATGGTAGAGGGTGACGAGGAAAAGGGCAGAATTTACCAAATAAATCTCTACAGCACTGACAAGGGGGCTCAACGGGGTAGCTTTGGAGCGGAATCCCCTGCACGATCATTTTTGCATTAGGGATGGTTCCTCAAGCTCCAGCTCCCAGCGAGCTGATGGAGAGGATTCACTATTTTGAAGGGCAAAGCTTCTTAATGCACCTCCACGTCCATTTTTCAGTGCTTGCATGACACATTTAATGTAATACCCAGTGGGAGACATAGGATACAACAGAATCCATACAAACCCTAAAAAACACACAGCCTTCTAAAGCGCTGAAACTGTGTGTGTGTCAAGATCATGGTTCTCAAGGAGACTTTCAAAGAAACAGTTTCTCCTCGGAGACTTCAACAAGTGGCCGGTGTTCTTGACTTTTAGAAACACCTCGAATGGTTCAGCCAACGGGCTCTTGGACCAGCACCTGAATGCTGTCAGGTAGTCACTGAAGCATGAACTGACCAGACCTGCCATTTTGGTTCAGAGTCAACCAAGAAATACCTCTCATCCAGAAGGGCTAGTTAAGAGGCCCGTAAGAAAAAATCTCTCAATCTGGGAAGTCAAAAATCACATGACTATCATTGGTCTGATATATATACAGTACGTTTATACACATACCAAATCATCTGATTTATTCACTTGAGTTGGCTAATTCACTCCCTCCAATGTACGTCTAGGGTTCAATGAATCACAATTAAGTGAGTCTGCGGCAAATTTATCAACCAGCAATATGTAGGTGCATACCTGAGTGGGCCCGTATAGCTAATTATTCTGGAAATAGAATGTTTTTGACAGGGAGTCTGTGAAGGCATGAAGTGAATTTGTGCAATTCTCTTAAGAGGCCACATAATTATACCCGCTGCTGTCAATCAGAGGAACTGACTTGATGAAGGAGGTCATGAGTTGCAGTCCTGCCCTCAGTTCGGCAGCACTTCTGAGCTGATACTGGCAATGGCTTAGTGCCTTGGAAAATATGAAGAATCACAAATGCATTTTTACAGCATGTAGGAAGAGCACTTTCTTCATGTTTCTCAAAATCAAATGCTTCCTTCCAGTCACCTTCTCTAATATCTATTCACATGCTTGGACCTTGCCCTGAATCTGGGAAAGCTTCATATAAATGATGGTGATGGATTTTCCCCTGCAACATTGTGTGACTGGAGATGTGTTATGTTCATCATTCGTGTTAATGTTTGTCAATTGATCTTTTCTGAACAAAAGGAAATGGATAATAAATAATTTATTTAGCAAAGGGTATTGGACACTGGAAGTGAATGGAGTGGAACTTCTGGAAATTAATGTGTCAAAAATCCAAATCAAAATAAATCATAGTCGTCTGAATAGAGCAAGTGTCAAAACTAAGAAAAGAAAAAAAATGTTTTGTGTGAAATTACAGCTTTGGCTTTTACATTTCGTGTCTGCCTCTTGATGGGAGCGTGACGCTGACACTGCGTGGGCAGCGAACACGACTCAGACATCACTTCAGACAGACAGAGAGTCCTTTCCTACTATGGATCCACATTACACCATCTGGACAGTACCCACCCTGCTCCTAGCGGATCCAGGCATCTCACCTGAAATACCTCTTATCACTTCATTATCACTTGTACTATGTGTTCAAGTCATGGATTAAAAACCTTGGGTAAGGCCAAAATTGTTAAAACTAACGGAAACAAATTTGTCTTACAGAGCTATTCCAAAGATTTTCACACTATTTGGGGAGCAAACTAAACATATAGAGAATCAAATATCCACTCTTTGGACACAAAATGTCCAGTATTTGCAAAAAGACACAAATATAAACAATGTGGAAATGGAATATTTTGGCTATCATCCTTCAAGTTCTCGAATGATGAAATAAACAATTCCACGCTGCAATGGAAGGACATCCCATTAATGGTGTCTCGCCCTCAACCTACACACACATAGTTTCTGAGCTCCTGCTCAAAACCCTATTCTCTCTCACAAATGCAATTTGCGCTCTCGTTGGACCATCTCCATCCTCGCACTGCAGGGGGTTTCGGAGCACAAGCTCAGCGTTTTGCGCAAGAGTGCTGGAAATCTGCATGGCTTTAAGAAAGTTCAAGAAATATAGTCAAGTCAAGTCAAGTCACACTTTATTTATAAAGCACATTTCATACCAGGGCAACACAATGCGCTTTACAAAGAAATACAAAAAAGAAAGAGAGAACGTAGTTGTCAGCTGGTCATTACAAGAATGCCCCTGAAACAACAGCAACAACCAAAGCAGCAGCAACAACAACAACAACAAAGACAACAAAAACAATAATAAAAGCACCTCCAACCACAGCAGCAACAATAGCAACAGCAGCAGCAACTGAAAACAACAACAGCAGCAGCAGCCACATAAACAACAGCAGCAGTAACATCAACACCATCAGCAACAACAGCAAAACAACAGCAAATAAAAACAACAGCAATGCACACGCAAAGACGTCACCGTAACCGGAAGTGGTAGCTCTCACCGGAACCGGAGAAGTCACTCAGGTTAGAAATGTTAGAGTTGGTAAAGTTGAGGTATAAGGTTAGAGATTTTAAAATTAAGGTATAAGGTCAGAGATGGTTAAGTTTAGGTACAAGGTTAGCAGCAGCAACGACAACACCAGTTAAGGTATAAGGTTAGCAGCACCAACAACAACACCAGCAGCAACGACAACACCAGCAGAAACGACAACACCAGCAGCGACAATACCAGTAGCAACAATAGCAGCAACAACAGCAGCAACAGTAGCAGAAACAGCAACAGCAGGACCAACAGAAACAACAACTGGAACAGCAGCAGCAGCAGCACAGAAACAACAGAAACACCAACAGAAAAAGCAGCAGCAGCTACAGTAGAAGCAACAGAAACAGCGCACGAGCGAAGATGTCACCGGAACCGGAAGTGGTAGCTCTCACCGGAACCGGAAATCTCCTCATCTGTGTTGAGTCAACAGTGTGTACCATCTCATCTCAACGAAGTTAAGCACAGCAAAGACGTCACTGGATTTGGAAATGGTAGCCAGAAATTTCAACAGTGTGCACCCTCTCATCTTAGTCCAGTCACGGTCCTTTGATTAGCGTCCCTAAATTACGGGCCAAGTTTTCATTCAGACCTCGGGAGGGAGATCCTTTTGACTCTCTCTCTCCGAAAACACACCCTTGTTATGATCCTCTCACTGTAATCTCACAACAGAAACATATACTCTCCTATTATAACACATTGTCTTGATATAGACTGCACTGCAGCACCACCCTGTGGGGGCGCCGAGGGGGGGGGGCAACCATTTTACCGACAAAGACTCATGGGAACAATGAGATCAAGATGTGCCACTTAATCTCTCTAAATCATCATGTAACAGGACTAACACGACTACACAGTCTCTATAGCAGCAGATGCTTTTAAAACGTAAAGTCTGTGTGTGTATGTGTGTGCGTATGAACCATAGCATACTGTAGGACTTGAGATACTACACTTGTGAACCGACTGTGCTATACTGAGAATGCATTGGGGGAACTGAGCCCTTTCTAAAGCAAACATCCTCTTCATCCTCTTCACTTGTGTGTGACACGCACACACAAGTGCGTTCACGCATGTACAGTATTTGTGTGTGTTAGGAATCCACAGTCAACAGTGCATTCAAATGTTCAAGGCAATGTTGACATACAGTACTACATACTTGTCTATTAGGGATTTCTTTGTGGTTACATAAGGTGCATAAGTATGTGGTCATTCATGCTGTTGTAGGTGCAGATACAGTACTTATGGACACACACACAAACAGCTTCCTATGAGCCTGACCATTTGATTTGCATGTAAACACACACCTGATCCAGTGTTTAAACCAGTCTTTCAGGGGCCTTCACATAGGACGGCCAGTACATGTCTGTTTGTGTGCGTGCTTGTGCTCCCCAACCAACACCACCCCCGCGCCCACCTTACTTATGGGGCCTCGGAGGCACATTATTTTCCAGACACAATACGGCCACAGACAGATCGGGGGCCATTGATATTAACAGCAAAGGCAAAATGGCTGTGGTGGTCCAACCTGACATTGTCTGAGTTGTTATGAATGTGTGAGTGTGTGTGTGTGTGTGTGTGTGTGGTAAATGGGATGATGAAGCGAGCAGAGAGAGAGAAAGGGAACACCTATGCATCTGTTTGAACATAATGTTCCCTCCACAGGACAGACCAGCTCAAACTCTCCTACCACAGCAACATTAAAACATTTTAAATGTTGAAATTCAAAAGCATAAGAGCTTGCAGACGGAAAATGACTAGTAGTGGGTAAAAATCGACCATAATGTTATTTTACTTGGGCCATTATGACTTCAACTTGGGTAACTCTCGTATCAAAGTTTCAAAGATGTAAATGGAAAATGCTTATCAGTACAACCAGTGTCATACAGTACAATCAATAAAATGCTCAATCTTCAAGAAGACTGGTTTAGTAAAAAAGTAAGAAGCCATGCAGTATCAGGAGCTAGAAGAATGGCAGCCATCCTCAACAGCACCATCTTTTCAAAATATGCCCAAATATTTATTGGTTACATTTGTCCCCAGAGTATCGCTTTGACCCAAGACCTCCCCTGATTTGACGCATGTCCGTCAGGTCGACTGTCTTGTTTCTAGACTTGTTGTAGTAGGGTCATCTAAATGAATGGAGTGGAAAGAGTCATAGTAACCAAGAGAATCTTATTTTGACAACAGGTTTAAGAGACAGCGGTGGCATCCAGCGCGGAAAGGAGGGCAGCCAAATTAGTCGACAAAATGAAGCTGTGAGCGACAATGAATAAAAACTTCAGAAATGCAGGAAGAAAAGAAACAAAGACCCGAGGCAAAGCAAAAAATCTAAAACCCTGTTACTGTTCAACGGTTACGAGACCAACAGATGCAAGACGTTCAAAAAACATCCTCACTAGACTCCCTCCCTCCGCCCCTCGCTTCTCAGATACGTTGCTATGAAACACCTCCCTCGCTCGGCAGCGGAGCTGTGATATTTGAGAGACATAGGATGCAGATCTGCAGGGAGGTGTTGCGGGGGGAGGCTTGCAGAACATTTGTCCTATCTTGAAAGTCAGAGACGTTTTGTCATTGCCCCCCGATATTTGTAGAGACTGGATTTCTCTCGCTCGCAGAAAGTCCTCATCCACGGTCTCCAGTTATTTTTAGGCCAGATGACACTTTCTCATGACATTACGAGAAGTTACAAATAAATTAGATAGTAATAATAGTTATATTATTTTGCTGTAAACATTGGTAAGTGAGTAGAACTTCATTTGTAATTATGTTAGTGGCAATGTCTTGGCATCTGTGCCCATAACGCAATTAGTTTGGCTGGCATTTATTGATGGAAATCCACACTTTTATATGTCAATCGTGACATATGCTGCTTACCATGGGAACATTTTCATGATTCTTTTTTTATTTATCATTTTAAAATAAATAAATGATCAGAGCTGAATGTCAGACAGCTTTGAATGAGGCAGCATGGAAACATGATTAAAGCTTGTATTTACGATCACTTAATTCTCCATTAGGGAGATTAATGAGGGCGGAGCAGGACGGAGACGCAGGCGGAGCCGTGAAAATTAACGTTGATACAGTTTGGAACGAAGAAATGGGGGGATTGGGGGTCCGAAACCGTGCACGACCAGTACTTCCCATACCACAAACGGCTCTATTGGATATTATAAGATTCTTAACGAGAGGAGAAGTGCATTTTAGTGAGGAGTATTAATACTACTCCTATATTTGTTACTCCAATAATCAAAATAATCATAAATAAATGTATATATATATATATATATATATATATATATATTTATATTTAATATTTTTTATTGTATTACCGCTGTTGCCATGTTTCCAAATAGATTGTTGGGAATGTCCCCAAGACATGCACAAATCTCCCAATTCCGTTCTCCCAATTGACCACAGCAAACACACCCACTACAAATGATGCAATCAGAGCGCAGCGGGCAGATAAGTGTAATACCAAGCAAGATGTGTGAGCACTAATCTGATAGTAAGAGCTGATAAGGCTGCATTAGACCCACCCACGTGTCTTGATAACAGAGGAGCTAGACACATTCATATTAAAGGCCATCTCAGGGATTTGTATTTGTTTTGGGGGGAGATTTTTAAGCTTTTTAAATGTTTTTTTTTTCCCCCCCAATGGCGCTCCCTGCTGCAGTTCGTTGATATTACAGTCACCCCCGTATGTTTGATACGGATAACATCTAGGTTGCGTAGGCAACCACGTTTTTTTCCTGAAGAGGGACCAGATTTATTACTCACGGGACCGATCGTCCGATCACGTAATCCAAACGAAAGACTCTGCATTCACGCCTGTAAAGGCAGAGCAAGTGACGGCGCAGCATGTGGTGGATGGGATGGCTTGAGCAGCACACACGCGCGCGAGAGAGAGAGGAGGAGGAGGACACCCTGCGCAGCGAGCCGAGCACCTGGCAGTCCACATAAACTTGACTAAATAATTTGCTGAAGAAACACGGACTCGATCGATCCTCCTATAGCTCTAATTTGTCTATATTTTCACATTTTGTGCAAATTTTTATTGCAAAGTTGTCTTTAGATTTTGTTTAACTGTGCCATTTTGAACGGACATGCAGGACACAGGGCCGAATCATTTGACACCTGTTAAACTGTGACATTAAAATGCCTTACAATGTATTTTTTTGAATGGGCATGTACTAGTACATGTACTAGGTAGAATACACAAATCAGTTTTTGACTGACAATGTGATTCTATCCATAGGTAGAGTGCAAATAAATGTACTTGTATGGTAGATACGGGCATATGCGTTATGCTGATATAGGTTAATTACAAATTTGTTTTTCTGCCCACTTTAAGTTAAAAGCTCCCCAGAAAACGAAAACACCCTGGCAGCAGACGGAGGTGCAGCCGGCGGAAAGGCACATGAATTGATTCATCACATCTTGCATTGTACCAGAAAAGAGTGTCTATGAGATGTGTTTAAGGGCTGAACCAGAAGCTCTTAAGAACAGGGACTGGCAGAACCTGAAATTCGATGTTTATAACCGCATTCCTCCGCTACAAAAAGAAATGGCAGCGTAAACAGTGTGACGATCACCAACTCTCTATGACAGTGTTTGTTTATATTTGCACGTCTCAGATAAAGGTCTCCTGAACATGTTGAACTTAGTCGAAATTGTGCAATTTTAATGTGAGTTTCATCTCTTGGAGTTCAATTAGTAATTTTATTATGCTGGTAATAGGCGTCATATGACTAAGTAGTAGTCTGGTGATTAACAGTGGTTGACTGTGGTAAAAACAATCAAAAAACAACTCAAAAACAAAATGGAATAAAATAGAAATAATAGCTTTAACAGTGGAAAGCAGGTGGGTTTAAAGGTTTGACTTGTTGTGTGGCAGATATGAGTTGGAAAATATCCGGACAATAATTAATTCCTCCTTCCAATCCTTTGAATAGCGATAGCCTTCACTACTTCCCTACAACAAAATATTAACTTCAATCACGCCGATATTCCTATCAAACCTTGGACTACCAATCAATCAAACTCTGATCCGATCTGATCTCCACAACATTGCAGAGTTGATGTTTGCACAGCGCAGCACTAGGCGTTCTATGCTAGAGTGGTACTCTGGATCACGATCACCATGTGCAGGCCTCATGCTGCGTTCACGTCTTCTATGAACACCTAAGCCATTCAAAAATCTGAACCGTCATTGATGTACGACCACTACTACATCGTTTACGTCTAGTTAGTTGTAGATCCAACTTGTTTAAACAAATACAATCATCTGAGGATGTCCGTGATTTCTGTGCCATTAGGCGTGAATGCAGAGTCATCAATTGGATGAAATGATCCGTCGATCAGTCCCATGAGTAATAGATTGCAGTCCCTGTGATAGGAACCTAAAATGAACGACAGCAGTCTAACATGGCTTCATGGGTGACTCATACTGTGTCATAGCTGCTGGTGCAAGAACCTCCTAAATGTCTCCATTATACATTGGGGTTATCTTTATAGTACATGCAATGGCTTCTAAAATGACTGCTTTGTTTTACCCAACACACACTGCCAGCAGCGTCTCTCATCAAACTGGTTTTTAAATATTTTAAACTCGTCGCAGTCCAATTTATTTTGGCCTCAACATCCTGTGAAAGATGAACTCTCCAAACCCAATTATCCAACTCTCCGTTTGTCTGAAAAAGGTGGAGTAGGCAATTATCATACATCATTATTAGTGTGTGTGTGTGTGTGTGTGTGTGTGTGTGTGTGTGTGTGTGTGTGTGTGTGTGTGTGTGACCCCTCCAAGCTCCTGAAAGACAAAATGTCAGTCTGTTTTTTCATCATTTCGATTATGATTAAGACAACGGGGAAATGGGGGCGAGGTGAGCCCGGATTCGCGCACACACACACACACACACACACACACACACACACACACGCACACACACACGCATGCACCCACAAACTCACAGACAGACTCAGTCAGACAGACAGCAGTACAAAATATGTGTTTGTTGACATACGTGAAAGGAGCATATTGCATAGTGTGCTCTTTGAAAGAGGAGATGCTGCGGCTGATGGACACTTAAATGGTCGATCTATACAGAACCTGCTACGTATGCAAGTCCTGGAAGGTCCTGAAAGGCTGATGACCAACCCGAGTTGCTTTTATGACACATGAAGGAACCAAGGTGATAAAAAAAAAAACAATGGCTTGGTTATGGATAGTAAAAAAAAAAAAAAAAAAAAAAAAGTTGAAGGCAGAAAGGTAGCATCAGCTACATTGTTTTTTCGTTTTTTTTTCTCCCCTTCCCTCCGTCCCTCCTCCTCCCTTCCTTTCATCCTTCTGCACATTCCCTCCTCCTTCCTCTCTTCATTTCCTGCTCCTTATCATACTTATTTTCTCACCATCTCCCTTCCTCCCGGCCTTCCTCCCGGGAGTAAAAGAGGGAAAGAAGGAATTTTACATGCCGCGAAAGGGGAGGATCGATCACGGGAAGCGAGGGAGGAAGTGAGGAGATTGAGCTTTGGAGAAAAGGGGGTAAGGGAGGAGAGGAAGAGAGGAGACAAGAAAGGAAATTGAGGCGTGGCGAAAAGGACGAAAGGAAGGGAGAAAATGAAGGATGGAAGGGAATATATAAAGGGAGGTGTGGAGAACAGGGCGGAAGGGAGGCAGTCAGGAAAGAAGGAAGGAAGGAAGGAAATTAAGGTATGGAGAAAAGGAAGGCAGGAAGGAAAGAAGGGAGGAAAAAACACTATCAACCTTCTTTCCTCCATCCCTTACACCCTCCTTCCTTCCATCCTCCCTCTCTCCCTCCCCTCCAACAATCCTTTCTCCCTTCCAACCATCTTTCCTTCCTTCCATCCTTTTTTTCCTTTCCTTTTCCTTTTTTCCTCCCTCCCTCCCTCACTTCCAAACACCCTTCCTTCATATCGTCCTTCCCTTCCCTCCCACTCTCCTTCCTCCCTCCCTCCCTACTTGTTTGAACAGCCCAAATCCTCCCCTCCGTCCTTTTTTTTCCCCCTCCTTCTTCCCTCCTTCCCTCCCTCACTTCCACTTCCCTTCCTTCCTCCTCTCCTCCCTTCCTCCCGGCCCCTCTCCCCCGCTTCCAACCATCCCCCGTCCCTTGCTTTCCTTTCCTCCCTCCTTGTTTGAACAGCCTAATAGGACACCCAAGCAAAATAGGAATTCATCTTCCACGCGATAATTACTCAGACGGGTGCGGAACACGTAATACGCATCTCCAATTAGCCATGTGATATTAGCGCGGGGCCGAGGTGCGAGGACGGTCAAGGTGAGGATGTACGGCGCTTCCCAGCATTACAACACACACACACACACACACACACACACACACACACACTTTAATGCCGTGCCACCGATTCACACAAAGCCACGTCGCGCACACGCGTTTCATTTTGTTTTTTAAGCGAGTCTTACATCTCGCCTACGACGCATGTAGGCGAGATGGGAACCAGTGAAGTGAAAGTGACTGCGAATTTAAATGATGATGTGATGGGGGGTGTGTGGGGGGCACACACACACACACACACACACACACCCACACACGCACGCACGCACGCACGCACGTGAAGTGGCAGCCTGAGGACATGCCAAGTCCAGCCCCCACGCTTGGGGATTATATCCAAGCCTGCCCGGGCGGAGGCCTGATATGAAGTCGGGCGGACACAACGGCAGAACTAAAACTCAGCCTTTTTGTTCCGGACGTCTCAAAGTTCAAATAGGAGGAGTGAGAGGGGGAATAAAAAAAGGGAGAGGAGCGCGAGGAGGGAAGGATGATTTGCGGGGCAGATTCACAAGAGGGGAGGGATGGCGCGAGGCCTTCTGGAGGAGGAGGAGAGGTTAGAAGAGAGAATGGGGGGAAGAGGGGAGGGGGAGGAAAGGAAGGTCAATCGGACGCGGGGGACAAAGGAGGGCAGAGATGAGAAGATGGGAAAAAAGAAAGATAGCTGGAGATAGAATGAAGAGGACTGGATTGTTTACAAAAAAAAATAAAATACTATTTAGTTCGAGGTTGTGTTAGTTGCTCTGTCCTTGGATCAGAACAACCCACAAACATCTCACTGAGCCTGAGACGCGCAGCAGTTATTGTGTGCAGAAATGTGTGTGTGTGTGTGTGTGTGTGTGTGTGTGTGTGTGTGTGTGTGTGTGTGTGCGCGTAGTGAACCACTACATCTGTCTTTGCCTTATTTTGGTGTGTGTATTTGTAATATCGGGTATGAGTGTGTGCGTGTGTGCGTGCGCGAGATACATTGATTATTCCCATGGACAAGAGAAGAGCTGCTGATACTCACTGCACAATGGACAGGCCCTGAATACAGAATAACCCCCTTCACACACACACACACACACACACACACACACACACACACACACACACACACACACACACACACACACACACACACACACACACACACACACACACACACACACACACACACAATGCGCACTCCCCCACCCCATCCAGAATGAAACACACAAATTTAAACTTTTGGGTTTGCTACAACCTTGGTTTTACGAATGAAGAACTCGAGTTCTTATTATGCCTTAAGCCAGGGGTGCCCAATAGGTTGATCGCGAAGGGAGTGCGGGTAGATCTTGTGCCAATCGAATATATTTTGTGTTAGATGTTAGCCTATCATCCATCCGCCATTTGGCATTTGCCACTTGACTGACGTACAGGGCGGCCATTCTAATCTTTCTTAAAACTCTGTTCATTGGGTTACAATCACAACTACTTAGATCTCCTCTCTTCCAACACACGGGTCACCACGTAGAAAACACGTGAGCTACTGCAAAACTTTAGCGAGCTTAGTGACCTAGTTGGCCTTCCAATTTATATCTACTAAAGAAGGGAAATAAAAAAATGAGCGGCGGAGCCGGACCAAGTAAGAAACCACAGGCTTACCACTTCCATGCGGAAGGGGAGGAGGACTTTTTTTTCACCATGTCATACTCAAGGTGCGTTGGTCTGATCTGTCAATCGACCGTTGCTATTCCGAAAAAGGGAAATGTGGAAAGGCACTTTCGAGTGGCTCATAAAAACCGACACTGATTATAGGCGTCACTGATTTCCCTCCGAAGAGCGAGGCGAGAAAAAAGTTGACTGAACTGAAATCGCAGTTACAGTAATCGGACAGCAGTCACATTTCACACAGCGGAATCCAAAAGCAAAGGCAGCCACCGAAGCATCGTTCCGGGTGAGTCACGCCATCGTTAAGCGTAAGAAGTCCTCTTAACACGGAGAGATGGTAAAAGAGGCCTTCGTTGAGGTCGCTGACTCGTTGTTTCGGGACTTTGAAAATAAAGCAGAAGTGTAATCTTCAGTCAAAGCTCTGCAGCTATCAAGAAGTACAGTTACACAGCGCTGTGAAGTAATGGGCGATGAGTTGATACAGCAGCTTTGGAAGGACATCGTGGACTGTGAGTGTTTCTCATTGCAAGTAGATGAGTCTATGGGCATACACCGCTTTCCAAATTATTATGCAAATTGGATTTAAGTGCCTTAGACATTTAATTTTTTGTTTTTCAATTAAACTCATGGATGGTATTGTGTCTCAGGGCTCTTTGGATCACTGAAATCAATCTCAGACACCTGATATAATTAGTTTGCCAGGTGAGCCCCATTAAAGGAAAACTACTTAAGAAGGACGTTCCATATTATTAAGCAGGCCACAGGTTTCAAGCAATATGGGAAAGAAAAAGGAACTCTCTGCTGCCGAGAAGCGTCAAATAGTGCAATGCCTTGGACAAGGTATGAAAACATTAGATATTTCACGAAAACTTAAGCGGGATCGTTGTACTGTGAAGAGATTTGTGGCTGATTCAGAGCACAGAAAATGCCATCACAAAGCAGCAAACAGGTATTTGAAGCTGCTGGTGCCTCTCGAGTCCCACCAACCTCAAGGTGAAGGATCCTCCAGATGCTTGCAGTTGTGCATAAACCTACTATTGGGCCACCCCTAATCAATGCTCACAAGCAGAAACAGTTGCAGTGGGCCCAGAAATACATGAAGACTCATTTTCAAACAGTCTTGTTTACTGATGAGTGCCGTGCAACCCTGGATGGTCCAGATGGATGGAGTAGTGGATGGTTGGTGGATGGCCACCATGTCCCAACAAGGCTGCCACGTCAGCAAGGAGGTGGCGGAGTCATGTTTTGGGCCGGAATCATGGGGAGAGAGCTGCTGGGCCCCTATAGGGTCCCTGAAGGTGTGAAAATGACCTCGGCAAACTATATAGAGTTTCTGACTGACCACTTTCTTCCATGGTACAAAAAGAAGAACCGTGCCTTCCATAGCAAAATCATCTTCATGCCTGACAATGCACCATCTCATGCTGCAAAGAATACCTCTGTGTCACTGGCTGCTATGGGCATAAAAGGAGAGAAACTCATGGTGTGGCCCCATCCTCCCTTGACCTCAACCCTATTGAGAACCTTTGGAGCATCCTCAAGCAAAAGATCTATGAGGGTGGGAGGCAGTTGGCATCAAAACAGCAGTTCTGGGAGGCTGTTCTGACATCCTGCAAAGAAATTCAAGCAGAAACTCTCCAAAAACTCACACGTTCAATGGATGCAAGAATTGTGAAGGTGATATCAAAGAAGGGGTCCTATGTTAACATGTAACTTGGCCTGTTAAGATGTTTTTGATTGAAATAGCTTTTGATTTAAGTAAATTTGACCTCCTAATGCTGCAAATTCAACAAATGACCATTTTCAGTTCTTTACAGCCTAAAAAATGTTTAGAAACTCTGTTGTTGTGCATAATAATTTGGAACAGTGCATTTTGAGTTTTTTATTTTTGAAAAAAATACTGTTATCATTGGGAGGTTTGTTCAATAACATTCGAATTATACCCTAACGGTTGATGACTTGAAAATTATACTGACTGTCATTTGTATCGACTATTTAGGAAAATCAGAGAAAAATAGAATTTGAATAATAATTTGGAAGTGATACAGCACAATTGTGCATTTTTATTCGGATGGTGTCAGATATGGCCGCAAAAGAGGAGCTGTTAACAATACTGCCCATGAAAAAACACACGCAGGGAGAAGACATTTTTCAGTCTTTCAAAAACGTTATCGACAAAACCCAGCTCCCAGTGAGTAAATTGATGTCAATCACCACGGACGGTGCGCCCGCAATGGTGGGACACTTGAATGGGTTGATTACCAAGTGCAGGGAGGACGATGCTTTGCCCCAACTTCCCTAACTACCACTGCATAAAATGCCAACAAGCATTATGTGCAATAATGCTAAACATGAAAGAGATAATGGATGTGACAACGAAAATCGCCTGTTATATTCGAGAGAGATCTATTCAAAGACAGCCGTTCCATGCACATCTGGAGGAGGCTGGAGATGGCTTAGTAGGCGGAAATTCCTGCAGAGATTTCGAGAGCTCTGCCCGGAGATAAAGGAGTTTCTCCTCGTCAGTAAAAATACAGAATACAAGCAACTCAATGACGATCATTGGCTGCTAGACTTGGCATTTTTAACTGATCTGACCAACATGTTGAATGAGCTTTATTTACGCTGCAAGGGAAAGACAAAACCGTGGTCAACATGATCAGTTCAGTTAATGCCTTCAAACGAAAAATGCAACTTCTGTCCTCAAAGCTGCAGTGCCATGATTTGGGGGAACTTTCAAAACCTCGCATCAGAGCTGGAGACCCAAGGGAAGGCCTGTGCGCAACTTGACAGTGCGTAGAGCAGATTGAAAACTGCCCGTCAGACTTTGACAAACGGTTTCAAGACTTTGCTTTACTCGAGCCCATCGCTACATTTATGTGCTTCCCATTTAGGGAAAAAATAAAGGTTGATTCAAAGTCCCCCCACCCTGGGCTTTCAGCTTTAGTCAGTGGAATTCTCTGGAGACAGCTTAAGGCATTGTAAGAACTCAAGTTCGAAATTAAGTAAACCTAACGGCACGTTCCCTCTCTCTCCTGTTCTTCTATCTTCTATCTTCTATCTTCTATCTCTATTCTAATTTAATCAAATCCACTGTGAGGCTTGGATTTGGCAAAACTGTTACATGTTGTGGTTATCTTAATGTAGATATGAGGAAGGGAGGAAGAAGGAAAGGAGATAAATATGTGGAGAACAGGGAATAAAGGAAGAAAGGACAGGAGGGCGAAAGGAAGGAAAAAACAAACGAATGAAGAGTAATAGCGGTGTGGAGAAAGGAAAGGGGGAACGCAGGTAAGTAAAGACATTCAGACAGAGGTGTGGAGAAAAGAGGAAAGGAAGGGAGGAAGGAAGGAAAGAAGAACACTTACCTGGTTAGAAAAAGAAGGACAGGAGGCAGTCAGGAAAGAAGGAAGGACAGAAGGGATGAAGGAAGGAAGGAGGGAACCAACGAAGAGGGTTGCAGAAAGAAAGGCAGGAAAGAAGGAAGGACAGGCAGAAAGGTGTGGGGGAAAGAGGGGAATGCATTCAATGCAAAGTTGCATTTCTTTCCTTTTATTCCCTTCCTTCTCTTATTTCCTCCTTCCCTTCTTCCCTATCCCCCTCCCTCCTTTCCTACCTCCATCCCTTCCTTTCCTCTCGCACTTTGGATGTTTTGCAGAAAGAAAGAGAGAAGGAAAGCAAGAGGAAGAGAGGTTGTCACACTGGGTTAATGCCAGTCAGCAGTGGTGCAGCCATCTGGCTGATGGGTAAACAAAAGCAATGATTAGAGCCCTGCTAATATCACTAATGATGCTGGGAAACTCAACACAGCACCGGGCCCTCTGCAATGAGTGTGTGTGTGTGTGTGTGTGTGTGTGTGTGTGTGTGTGTGTGTGTGTGTGTGTGTGTGTGTGTGTGTCAGTTGCACAGAGAGAGAGAGAGAGAGAGAGAGAGAGAGAGAGAGAGAGAGAGAGAAACAAGAGCTGTGTCTTTTCAAAACAACCCAGATTTTGCTTATGCGTGTCCTGTTTGACTTGAAGTGGAGAGTACTTTTTTCCTTGACGTTGTGGGGAATTCGATCATTTTGACATTGAGTCGGTCGGCCTCATCCATTACTCCCCGCTGTGGAGGAATCGGCGAGGCCTGAGTGTCCAATTACTCCGGGTCCAAGCTGTTAGCGGTCAGAGTGATGGACCCGGGTCTGAGAACCTTCAGCCCCGCGGCCGGGAGCCGAGCGGCGGAGAGGGATTAGAGGGGCCCGCTATGGGTTCAAATAGAGCTGTCCAGATTACCGAGAGTTGGCCTGATGAAAACCGATAGCGGAAATTCTCTCTCCTCTTCCCCGTGGTTGCCCCATATCGGAAAAGGAACTTTCCAATCTTTTGTCCGTCTGTCTGTGTGTCACACTGTCATTCTGTCCATGACTGCGAGTTGGGGTTCGTGAGAAAGAGGGAACACTGGTGAATGGTGGACGGAACAGCGCGGGAGACTCTCTCAGCGAGCCAAAGGAAGAGAGTGAAATAAAAGTCGAAAAAGAGAGGGGTCGAGAGAGTGAGAGAAACAGAGGAAAAGGGAGAGAGAGGAGGGACAGCCATCAAAAGGTAGACACAACAGTGAATGGGAGAGGTGGAGTAAGCAAGAGAAAAGAACAGTGCAAACGTAATTTGCAAAGTGGGGAGAGAGACGGAGAGAGAGAAAGAATTATAATTGCTGTGGCTCCACCGTGTTTACCAGAGATGATCCACAAGAAGCTGCTGAAATCTGAGATTTTCTGGCCAAGGGGTGAATAAATAAAGGTGGCTCCAGCGTAAGTCCTGGCCCTCAAGCTGTGGAGCGCACTCCCATTCGCTGCCAAAAACATTGACCATTTAAAACGTCTCGAAACACACTTTTTTACGAATTGGCTTTTGGCCACTTGTGTAGATTTTTGCCCTTTTATTCACACCATGAGTATTCTGCATCTTCGGTATTTGGCTTCATTGCCTATTTAAATTTAAATGTATTTAAAAAAATGTATTGCCACTGTATAATGACCTTTTTTTGAACTCCTCCCAACCACACTCACGCACCTGGATGGCCGGAAGTGGGGCTACGCGAGATCACTGTTCACTGACGACAGTTCCCACCTGAACGTCAGGAAAACTAAGGAGCTGATTGGGGACTTTAGTGTTATTGTATTGCTGCACCGTACTGTTATATATTATATATTACTGTATATCTCCACACACGCTACCTCACTTTATTCACATGCCACTTTACTGCACATATCTGTACATACATAACAGTCTAATCCTTTTATTTCAATTTTGTATTCCGTTCAGTATATTAATTTTACACCCCTATTATATTCTATTTACTAACTGAAGTACGTTTTAGGAATCAGTTAGCTATTGTACCAGTTGGATATTGATCAGTTAGTACTTATTGTGCATAATCTCCGCGTGCATTGTAATGTCATTTAACTAGATATATGTATGCTCGTATGTATATGTATGTGACGAATAAACATCTTGAATCTTGAATGTTAGGAAGTCACTTTATTATTAAGGTTTGTTAAAGTTGTTAACGCTTTACTGGATGGATGGATGGACTAGATTGATGGACGCATAGGGTGGATGGATGGATGGATGCATGGGGTGGATGAATGGATGGATGAATAGATGGATTGGATGAGGTGGGTGGATGGATGAATGGAGACAGAGTAGTGGTGAAGGCCAAGTCTCCCAACAAAGTCCTCTCAATAGACCTGTCGGCAACCTGCTGTGCTTAATGTCTCGGCGTCTGGTTTTGAAGATTTCAAATGTGCTTGTTTGTTTTCTTCTCAGTGCCAGCTTCAGACGGGGTGTGAGTCCAGGAGCTTGCGACCTCCTCCCCGCCGCCTCCATTTTGACTGCTGAGGCTGAGTGTTTACCGCACAATCACTCAATGTGGCTTTTGACATAAGTGCCGTCCACGCGATGTGCACGCTGCATCGTGAGCACACAAACAGACCTCATAACCCAGGCACACTCCTCTCACGATGGTGAAATAACATGTCACGCTGAATTCAGGTGATATTTGTACAGCTCTTACACTCCTGTAGCAATGGCCTGGCCCTAGGATTAAGCAATTATTCAAGGTAAGATGTTAAAAATGGAGGGGTGGGATGTGGCATCTGTACTGTATGTCACGCAATGGAGTAACAAGTAATAATATAAATATACGGAAATTTGTATTTTGCGTTTTAGTGGTGGTGGCCGACCCCGCCACCAAAAACAGCATCATCATAACCACTTTAATGAAATGTGATTTAACACGAGATTAACATAATTGGAGAGGATATGTTTTGTTTAATCGAATCTCTTTGCTGCGTTGGCTTTAAAGAGGACCTATTCAACAAGCTAATAGACAGTAGGTTCCATCAAAACATGTTTTTGAATTTTTGTTTGCTGAAAATACCACTCAGATGATGCATTCCAGCCACTCTAGCATGCCTGGAAACCATCCTGTTCCACAGTATCGACCGCATACTTTATTTTTCCTCAGAAAGAAACACGGCAGAATTTGTTTTGAAATACTTACATTTCAATCTTTGGCAGTTTTTTTAAGGACAGTTGGTGTTAATTCCTTTTACTTATAAAAGGTTTGTTTGTTGAGATACTCAGATGGAGGGCAGTTATAATTACAACAAATCCCTCCGCGCTCTCGGTCAGGGCAGCAAATCCCAACGGCTCGTTTTAGGACATGTGTTCTGAAACGGGCAGCTCACAACAAACTGAGTAGGCTGATCAGAGACCCAGATAGGTCCCCCTTTTTTTTTAATCAAGGATTGATTATCGCCTCTTCCACGAAGGATGCGCAGTACAACTCTAATTCTTTAACCACCATACCTTCCCTGAAAAGGGAATTAGTTTAATTTTCCAAGGATTATTAAAGCGGCATTTTCGTAATGCAAACCTCTAATGCTGCAGAAAAACTACACTTCCACATTCTAAGAACACATCCACACACACACACACACACACACACACACACACACACACACACACACACACACACACACACACACACACACACACACACACACACACACACACACACATACCTGTTGCTCGTTGGTTGGTCCGACAAGCAACAGGTTAAAACCCCCATCCCCGCACACACTCAGGAGAGGAGCCATGTCATGACATGTTCTGTCTGCTCCTGGTTAATTCCAACTGGCCAACTCTCTACAATAAACTGGTGTTTGCAATCCACCGTCTTCTGTCTTTGTGCCGGAGGGCCCTGAAAACACCACTTGGCTGGCGCGGTAGGAGAAACTGCCACAGCGTTCATACTTATTTTACTTACATACATATGTACTTGGCGTACTAAATAGTATTTTGGACATAGCTTTGATTTGAAATCCGTAAATCGCATCACTTCCTGTGTGGTATCATTTCCTGCAGTACACTGACTTTCAGAATCAGCAAAAATCAAGGGCTCTCACTGTGCAATGTCCTGCGAATTGTTTAATTTTGGCTTGGCCAGGCCAATTCCAGTACTTTGAGGAATTAATAGTTGATAATTGGTACAACAAAATGATCATTTTGCCAGTTTTGCAGCCACAACATCTCTGATTGAAATGTTCAACTGTAAAATGTGCCTCCTGTTGAAGGGTGAGTCCGGTAGAGAAGTAGCTCCAGTCCAGTTCCGTTTTGCTCATCAGCCAGATGAGCCTTTATCTACCACCGTGACGGGACACACAAACTCACACACACACATACAATTTGATGGGACTGTCAATGAATATGCGTTCATGGTATTCCCCTGCAATAAACACGCTGTGACACCGGCACAGAATTTTGCACAGCTTGAAGCTTATCATGGTGAACACACACACACACACGCACACGCGCACACGCACACACACACACACACACACACACACGCACACGCACACGCACACGCACACACACACACACGGTAGAGCTATTATGTTGTTATTATCTCGTGTAACATGTCTTAAACACCACCACATGAATATTCAAATAAAAACAAAAAATGGAAGAATAAAAGCGAATCACGTAACTTGGAAGAGCACAACAACTGTTTCCCTGTATGTGTGTGTTCATCTTTGTTTACGTGCAGAACTAGTCTATAACTCCGCGCTCAAACAGGGAGCGTTGCGGCCAAAACGCTATTAAATGCACCGCTGCCGAAGCCGAACACTGGCTTTGAAATGCCGGGCCACGCTCCTTCCTTCAAAACAAACGGACAAACAGAACGCCATCATTTCACTCCCGTGTGGCTGTTTCTCCTCATTGGTCTCTCCCCCTCTCCCCCACACTCCATTCTGGAAAATAAAATCATGTGGGTTGTCTGAGTGTGTTACTGTGAGGGAGGAGGACGGAGTCAAGTTTTATCCATCCATCCATCCATCTATCCATCCATCCATCCATCTATCCATCCATCTATTCATCCATCCATCTATCCATCCATCTATTCATCCATCCATCTATCCATCCATCTCTCCATCCGTCCATCCATCTATCCATCCATCTATTCATCCATCCATCTATCCATCCATCTATTCATCCATCCATCTATCCATCCACCTATTCATCCATCCATCTATCCATCTATCCATCCATCTATCCATCTATCCATTTAATCATCTATCCATCCATCCATCTATCCATCCATCTAACCATCCATCCATCCATCCATCTATCCATCTAACCATCCATCCATCCATCCATCTAACCATCCATCTATCCATCCATCCATCTAACCATCCATCTATCCATCCATCCATCTATCATCTATCCATCTATCCATCCACCCATCCATCCATCTATCCATCTAACCATCCATCTATCCATCCATCTATCATCTATCATCTATCCATCCACCCATCCATCCATCTATTCATCTATCCATCTATCCATCCATCTATCCATCCATCCATCTATCCATCTATCCATCCATCTATTCATCTATCCATCCATCCATCCATCTATCCATCCATCTATCCATCCATCCATCTAACCATCCATCTATCCATCCATCCATCTATCATCTATCCATCTATCCATCCACCCATCCATCCATCTATCCATCTAACCATCCATCTATCCATCCATCTATCATCTATCATCTATCCATCCACCCATCCATCCATCTATTCATCCATCTATTCATCTATCCATCCATCCATCCATCTAACCATCCATCTATCCATCCATCCATCTAACCATCCATCTATCCATCCATCCATCTATCATCTATCCATCTATCCATCCACCCATCCATCCATCTATCCATCTAACCATCCATCTATCCATCCATCTATCATCTATCATCTATCCATCCACCCATCCATCCATCTATTCATCTATCCATCTATCCATCCATCTATCCATCCATCCATCTATCCATCTATCCATCCATCTATTCATCTATCCATCCATCCATCCATCTATCCATCCATCTATTCATCCATCCATCTATCCATCCACCTATTCATCCATCCATCTATCCATCTATCCATCCATCTATCCATCTATCCATTTAATCATCTATCCATCCATCCATCTATCCATCCATCTAACCATCCATCCATCCATCCATCTATCCATCTAACCATCCATCCATCCATCCATCTAACCATCCATCTATCCATCCATCCATCTATCATCTATCCATCTATCCATCCACCCATCCATCCATCTATCCATCTAACCATCCATCTATCCAATCCATCTATCATCTATCATCTATCCATCCACCCATCCATCTATCCATCCATCCATCTATCCATCTATCCATCCATCTATTCATCTATCCATCCATCCATCCATCTATCCATCCATCCATCCATCTATCCATCCATCCATCCATCTATCCATTTATCCATCTATTCACCCATCCATCTATCTATCTATCCATCTATCTATCTATCGATCGATCCACCATTTCTCCTGCCTTCTCTCTGGCCTCCACCCAGAGTCCAGAGCGGGGCCTTTCCATGTGACCCTGCTTCTTCTCGAACCAGAGGATCATGTTTATCTTTCTGTCAGCGAAGCAATTCATCCTGAGCCGCCACAGCTTCCTCCTCTCGCCCTCAGCACAAACACCAGCACTGTGATGGAGGGGGAGATGAAAGAGGAGGGGAACTCTGTTCCGGGAGGCGGAGAGGGAGAGGGGGAGGAAAAAAGAGAGGGGGCGGGGGAAGAACGAGAGGGTGGAGCTAGAAAGAGAGAGGGGGGGCGAGAGAAGAGGGAGAGAGGGAGGGAGAGAGTGAGAGGGGGGGGGGTGAGAGAGTACGAGAGGAAGAGGGTGAATTTGGAGAGAGAGCAAGAGAGAGGGAGGGAGGGAACAAGAGCGGGATGAAGATAAAGAGAGGGGAGGGATGCGAAAGAAGGGGGGAGAGAGGGGGGGGAGGGGAGAGCAATGGAGGGAGAGAGCAAGAAGGAGAGGGAGGGGGAGGAAGAGATGGGGGGGGGCGAAAG
>NC_137207.1:13741288-13846288 GCF_960531495.2 Zeus faber
AAAAGAGAGAGGGATAAGGAGGTGGAGAGGGAGGGGAGAGGGCATAAGAGCAAGGGAGGGGGAGGGGAGGGAGGGGGAGAGAGAAAGAGGAAGGAAGAGATGGCAAGTGGAGGAGAGAGAGGGAGGAAGGGAGGGAGGAAAGGAGAGAGAGAGAGAGAGAGAGCGAGAGAGAGAGTTGGATTGCAAAAGTACTACAGAAAAAGAAAAAAGATTGTGAGAACATAGTAATAATTAATATTATAATTTATAACTTATTTTTAACAGTATATTATTTAAAAATAAATGTAAAAATAATTTTATTTTATTTTTTATTATTATTTTTTTTTTATTTTATTTTATTTTTTCATTTTTTTTCCCCCCTGGACGGTTAAGCTTTATTTTTTAATGCTGATGGTCTGTAATGAAGTGCACCAAACCCGACCAGAAGGAATTCCTAGGACACGGTATGTAAATGAACCTGTAGAAAATAAAACAATTCTGATTCTTATTCTGAAAAACCAAAGTACAGAAAGTGCCGTGAACGGGCAGAAAAGGAGAAACACAGAGTTGTCCTGCCCTCGCTCGTGAGAAGATAAAACATGATAAAATAAACCAGCATCCCCCACGCCCAGCGGGTGTTTTCTCGCTTGACACAACGTTCGGGAAAATCCACCGCTTCTGCCAAAAAATGGCAGCGGCTGTTGCGGCTTTTTCGGTCGGAAATGGAAAAAATGGAGGAGCAATGTCACTGCGCTTTCTCTGGGACGACCACGCCCCTCGGGTCAACATAGGACAGGGTGAATGCATAGCGGGGCATCATCAAACTCTGCTTTGAATGTGTGTGTGTGTGTGTGTGTGTGTGTGTGTGTGTGTGTGTGTGTGTGCGCGCGCAAATAGCAACGAGCAGGGAAGTCCAGATGGACGTTGGGATGGAGGAGCGGAGGTGCGGCGAGGGCGGAGTGAGGGGCTGGGATCGGAAAAAAACAAAACGTCTCCTCATAGTCAACGGAGAGATCCATGGATCAAGATTCGACGTCTCCCGGACGGTGTGAGCGTTATGTAAGACACATGAAATAAAGATGATGTTAATATACAAGGCTAATTCTCATGCTGCACCGCACACTGTGATCCCCTCGGCAACGTGAAAACAAACATATTGATACGAGTCGACTCGCATTCCTGAAATGTGAATTTTTCATGATTCTACCCCCACCCCCACACACACACACGCACGCACACACACACACACACACACACACACACACACACTCTTCCTCTATAATTGAGTTTGATTGCTCGCATCGCCGGCAGCTATGATCGCAAACAGGCGGCAAAGGCACAGTTCACTTTCACTGCACAAGTTGGACGTTGACCGAATTATCTGTTGGCGGCGTCGGAGTTTGACGGCAAAAGTTGTGTGCTCACAAGCTGGGGTGATCGGTGGCAGGGCCCGGGGGGGGGCGGCGCATAGAGAGCCCGACCCTAGCCTTCCCCCCGCGCTCGCAACTGATTAGGGATTTGATTTATTGCACCGGAGCGATTAAAAACAGCGTCCAAAGCCTGCTCACTCCCACTGCTCCTGCGTGTTTTGTATTGTATTTAGTGAATACACAGAACAGAACAGAATTATAAAAAAAAAAACACTATTATGAATACTATTATGATTAATAATTATAATCATAATAATATAACTACTATGACTAATAATAATAATAAACCAGTGATAATAATAATACTACTACTAATAATAATAATAATAATAATAATAATAATAATATTAATATTATTAATAATAATAATAATAACAATAATGATAATAATAATAATAAAAAGAAGAAGAAGAAGAAGAAATCAGTGATATTATAACATTATTATGGTTATTGATGTCACTGATAATCCACAGTGTTTTTAGCACATCATTTCAGGACAAATCCAGCTTCATCGCTCGGCACGACACCCTCTCGACACTCGGCGCAAGTGAGCCGGAGACACCGTCCCGGAAAAAAAAACCCCGAAACAAATCTCCCTCTAATTTCATTGCGGCGAGACACCAGGGTATGAAATTCACCCGCGAGCCACCAATTGATACAGAACAACGTGGTGGAAAGTGTGGAGCGCTGCTGTGTTTGCTAGAGCAGAGCAGGCGGTAATGCAGCACCTATTACTATTTTATCACATTACCGCGGTGTTGGCGCCCCCGGCTCCGGGCGGGGCCGGGCAGGGCCTCTGGGCCAGACTGACACTCTAATAGAAAAGATACAAGAGGCTTATTCCACCCGTCGCCTTCCACATTATCTCAGGTCGGGATGTGCGAGGGTGGGACTTTATTTCTGAGTGTGCGTGTGTGTGTGTGTGTGTGCGTGTGTGTGCGTGTGTGTGTGTGTGTGCGTGTGTGTGTCTGTGTGTGTGTGTGTGTGTGCTGCTACCAGCGTGCCTGAATGTGTGTCCCCATATTTGTGTGATTTTGTGTTGTGTGTTTGAATGTGAATGTATGCGTGTGTGTGTGTGTGTGTGTGTGCTGCTACCAGCGTGCCTGAAAAAAAGTATGCTTTGTGTGCGTGTCTTTATACTTGTGTGCGATTTCATGTTTGTTTGCATATATGTGTGTACATGTGTGTTGCTGTCAGCATGCCTGAATGTATATACACTTTGTGCGCGGGTGTTTCTGTGTGTCTGTGTTTGTATTAGTGTGTGATTTTGTGTCTGTGTTTTTCTGTGTGTGTTTCTACCAGCTGGCCTGAATGTATGCGTGTGTTTTGTCGGTTTCTATATCTGTGCATGCATTTTTCGTTGTGTGTTAGTTCTTTTGTGTTTATTTGTAGTACGCTTGCAAGTGTGTGTGTGTGTGTGTGTTGATTCCTGACACTAGGCTCCCCAGCCATTAGTATTCCACAGTAGCGCTCCTGTGTTCTGCTATAATGAAGCTCTTCTACAGCTGCTGGCCCATGGTAACGCAACACTCACCCAGTCAGAGGCAAATAACACACCGAGCAGTGACAGGCAACTAGTGTGTGTGTGCGTGCGCGCCCGCGTGTGCGCGCGTGCATGTTCAGATGAATATCAATTGCCGAGTGTTTGAAATCACCTCGTTACTGTTCAATAACACAGCAACGCAGGCAGTGAAACATAATTACGGCAAGAGACGTTTTGAGTGTCTCTTCGTGCTTTATGAGAATATACGTCTGTATGCACGGGCGCATGTTCTTGTACATCTTTGAATGTGTGTCTGCGCATGTGTGTGTGTGTGTGTGTGTGTATGCGACAATGCATGTTCACACTGAAGCACGGACAGTATTTATGGATGCATATCTGTGTGCGGCGATGGATTAGGATGAGTAGTAGTGCTCAAACTGGGTTTATAAACACGACTTCCTTACATCTCATGGATATCTTGTCAGTATCTTTAAAGTAGAAAAGTATATAGCATGCACGAGCTGTGTTCCAACCTAAATATTTGTCATTCAGCTCAGGGCTTTAGGCGGTGCTTAGCTTTTACTGTGTGCGCGTGTGTTTGTGTGTGTCTGTGTGTGCCTATGTAAATGAATGAATGTTGACTGGGTGTTGGTTTGTGTATACTTTGTACTGTATGTACCTGTGTGAGCATTGTTTTGAGTGTGTGTGTGTGTGTGTGTGTGTGTGTGTGTGTGTGTGTGTGTGTGTGTGTGTGTGTGTGTGTGTGTGTGTGTGTGTGTGTGTGTGTGTGTGTGTGTGTGTGTGTGTGTGTGTGTGTGTTCACCATGATAAGCTTCAAGCTGTGCAAAATTCTGTGCCGGTGTCACAGCTTGTTTATTGCAGGGGAATACCATGAACTCATATTCATTGACAGTCCCATTAAATTGTATGTGTGTGTGTGAGTTTGTGTGTCCCGTCACGGTGGTAGATAAAGGCTCATCTGGCTGATGAGCAAAACGGAACTGGACTGGAGCTACTTCTCCACCGGACTCACCCTTCAACAGGGGGCACATTTGGTTTTACAGTTGAACGTTTCAATCAGAGATGTTGTGGCTGCAAAACTGGCAAAGTGATCATTTTGTTGTACCAATTATCAACTATTAATTCCTCAAAGTACCGGAATTGGCCTGGCCAAGCCAAAATTAAACAATTTGCAGGACATCGCACAGTGAGAGCCCTTGATTTTTGCTGATTCTGAAAGTCATTGTACTGCAGGAAATGATACCACACTGGAAGTGATGCGATTTACGTATTACAAACCAAAGCTATGTTCAAAATACTATTAAGAACGTCAAGTAAATATGTATGTAAGTAAAATAAGTATGAACGCTGTGGCAGTTTCTCCTACCGCGCCAGCCAAGTGGTGTTTTCAGGGCCCTCCGGCACAAAGACAGAAGACGGTAGATTGTAAACACCACTTAATTGTAGAGAGTTGGCCAGTTGGAATTAACCGGGAGCAGACAGAACATTTAATGACAGGGCTCCTCTCCTGAGTGTGTGTGGGGATGGGGGTTTTAACCTGTTGCTCGTCAGACCAACCAACGAGCAACAGGTATGCAGCCATTCTGAACCCAATCACCTAGATCCAGGTCAGGCGTGGCTGCTCAAACCACACCAACCCCACACAACAAGCGAATTTAGCACGGCACAACCAATACCTTACATCAAATAAGTTCAGAAAAGAACCAGGACGACAAACTATATCTGGTGAAATATCATATTAGGCAACTGGACACTACACTGGCATGTGTATCACAAAATGAATTGTGATAATGCTATAACGATAATGTGCGACACCAAGGTTGACAAGTCAAGTTTATATTATTTCTATGGCCTGTTGACGGCCATTTTGGTCTGATTTGGTTCTATTTTAATGGTTGAGAGAGCAAGGTTTTGGTGGATTTTGCTATAAATTATATTTTAAATGATACTGCAGCCTTTTTGAACCAATATTTTGCTCATAGGAAACATTATGAATCAAACTGTCCAAGGCATTGTGACCCCTCTGCCATCTCTGGCGGCCGCCTTTAGAGGTCGGGCACCCAAGTTTGGAAACCATGTGTCTGGGATTTGTTTAGGAATGTGGTAATAGTAGTTGAACAGATTTGACCCTTGGGACCATCAACACACCAAGTTATCCAGTTGAGCCTTGAAAAGATGGCTCTAAAATGTTGGTTGTTATAACTGTTGCTATAATTGGCACTTACTGTATAGACCTACAATCCCCATACCTTAGTTTATATATCAATTTGATTATTTTATATAATCTCATGAATAATGGATTATTTCCTTTCTTCCGCCTCCCTTCCCGCCTCCCTCCTTGCCAATGTGCACATTTGGCGTTACAAAAATAAAACTCCCAACATTTAAAGATTTCTCCCCTGAGGGGCGTTCGAAATGAAATGGAGTCCAAAACACCGGGAGCTCTGGGAGAACTTCTACTTCCTCAGGAGTATGGAGCGTAAACGCATGCATGAATACTCAAGCAGGAATATGCACACACACACACACACACACACACACACACACACAAACACACACTCAAGCACACACACACACACACACACACCCCAATCTGGGTCAGTGCGTTTCAATACTTTTTATTGTTTTATTGTTTTATAATTAAACCACAAGTTCTGCTCACATGCTGAAATAGTGAACGTGGAGAGAGAATGTTGACAATGGAATCAGATTATGTCATTGCATCGCAGTGAAGTGCAGTGGTGGCCAACCTGTGGCCTGAGGTCTCCTATGGGCCGTGGAACCCGAGGGTGAGGCCCGCCACCGGACAATAAAGATTTTTTTTTTCCAAATGAATTCATTAAAACATTTATAATAATAATAATAATAATAATAATAATAATATGAATAATAATATGAATAATAATATCAATAATATCAATAATATTTATTATTTATAATAATAATCAAAAATAATGTATTTATTTAAAAATATTTAATGATTTACTCATGTTGGTCAAATGGATTAATTGAACTATCATTTTATGATGCTGAGATTGACACTGAGACCCGCTATTCACCCCCCTGCTCCTTTTCGTTCTCTCCCTCTCTCAAGATAAGATGAGATGAGATTATTAATCCTTCAGATGCAGCCTTGATTATGCATCATTAGGTCTACTTGATGCTGCCTACATGTGGGGTTATTCATGTTCCATGCCTCTGTGTCTGTCCCTCATTCTGTTCACTTCACCTTCTGCCAGCCTGACCTTTACAGTTCTCTCTGTTTTGGGATGACCACTCATTTCCTCTTTATTCCATTTGCTCTTTACCATCTTCAAAATCTCTGTCACATTTATTCCTCTATCTCTCTCTCTCTCTCTCTCTCTCTCTCTCTCTCACTCTCTCTCTTCCTTTAAACACGGCAGTGATATGATTAGATCCTCCCCCCTCCCCTCCCATAAACCAATCATTGCGCAGTAAAACTGTTTCACCGTGATGTCAATCCGCGGTTCACATGCGAGCCGAACCGTGGGGGGGGCGACCCCCGTACGGGTCCCTGCTCCGACTTCACCTAAATAATCAACTTCCTTCTCCTGCGTACCACTTTGCGTTTTCAGTTCAATGTCACATCAGCCTTGTTGCTGTCGGCCATGTTTATTCTTGTCTCCCAATTAAAAGGTTGCCTGCTAATTACTTTGCCAGACTGCAGACATAAACTCTAGCTGCAAAACATATGCCTGACAAATTTGTATTTCATTTTTGGTTTCATGTATGAAATCAGAGACACGAGTGGCAGCAACATTGCACTGCTGCCTCACAGCAAAAAGGTCCTGGGTTCGATTCCCGCCTGGGGCGCTGTTGGCACCATGCTCCGGCGGGTTATCTCCCAATTAGTTTGCATGTTCTCCCCGTGCTCACATGGGATTTCCTCCACCTACCATCAGTAAGGACCCCCACCCAAAAACATGCACACATCATCGTCTGACCAGGATGGACACTTGGTACCAGGTCCCCGGGCGCTTCGACGAATGCTGCCCACTGCTCCTGGCTGCCCCCCCGGAGGAAGGACAAGCCAGGAAAAAATGCAGAGGCCACATTTCACTGGCCACCTGCCCAAAAAGGATGGGTGTGTGTTGTAGTGAGGTGTGTTGCGTGACAAATAAAGATTCTTCTCTATAACAATAAAATATACATATAAATGAATAAATCGAAATTCACCTCAAGCCGCTCTCTCGTAAAGAACAAAATAGACTAAATGGAATAAAGGTGAATAGGATGAAAATAAATCTGTTTATGGACCGTGAACATGAACAGAGTGGCATGAATAAGGAGATGACGGATAAAATCCGGCGCTTACTGAAGCAGATAATCAGTATTCAGCGGTGGATAACAGGAAGAGAATATGTTCTGCTGGCTTGTATAGACAATAGTTCAACAAAGTAAAGACATATCAGGCCTCTGGACCCAGTAGCGTAACATGATGGTGATAGGCCCCGGTGGAAATATTTTTAAAACACTTTGCCGCTCGAGGCACTCCGTTGGCAACTAAAGCAAAAACACAATGTTTGTATTTGCTTTGTTTGCCATTACACATGCAGAGGGGGACAGGGGCGCAAATTGCGCCCCAACCACTCTTTCTCCCCGTCCTTCATGGCCCCCCAAGCGGCCCCCTACAGTATGCCGCCTTTAAGAAGTGCCAGCCCCACACACACACACACACACACACACACACACACACACACACACACACACACACACACACACACACACACACACACACACACACACACACACACACACACACACCCTGAAAGCATACAGTTGGGATGTCACCACACCATGACATGGTATGTAAAGCACCATATCTATCTGGTATTGTATTATTAAAATATCTATATCCATAGAAAGATGTATTTTTTAATTTGTATTGATATTTGTTCCACTTGCCTAACACTCATCATGGGATGGGCCCCTAGTGGCCATGGGTCCCCGGTGCAGCTGCACCGGTCGCACCATCGGTACTTACGCCACTGTCTGGACCTATTTCAGAAGCCTGAAATAAAAATGCTCTGGCAAATTTCTATAGTGTACTTGTAAAAGCATTACCTCAGTTACTACAGCATCTGCACTGGCCTAGGATGGATTCTCCATCAATGCATTAATTCCAAAACACACATGGACATGCACGCACGCACGCACGCATGCACACAGACACACACACACACACACACACACACACACACACACACACACACACACACACACACACACACACACACACACACACACACACACCATCTCCCACCACCGCTTTCCACTGGTTTGATGGGGTATTGATTGATTTTCTTTTCCTGTCAGGGGTCAAGAAAATCATTCCTGTCAATCCGTCATATGTGGTGCAGAGGAAAGAAACGAAAGGAATGAAGGAAATGTGGACACTGCCTCCACTGCCCACATTTGCCTCCACATAATGGTCGATTTGCACATGAGGCGAATAAAGCTAAAGAACAGTGTGTGAATCCCCTATGCCACCTCCGGTTTGGTCCCGAACACGTTTTCAGTATTGCGTGCCGACGGTCTTACTTGCCAGGAATCATTCGTGAAACATTGACAAGACAGCCATGTTTCGAAAAATGTGCCATTGCATTATCTATAACCAGATGTGTAAAGTCGCTGAATGAAGGAGACAGATTGAAACGCTCTATGATGTAGAGATCATTTCGGTGAAGTATAAACATGAAGGCAAAATTCGACATGCAAATGAACAATTCTTGCTAAAATACTTGCTTATAAGTGAAACAAAATGATGGGGCATGAGCATTCAATAAGCATTGAATGACAAATTCAAGATCCAAGATATTTTCTTAATTTCATCACTTTCGTCAAATCCCATATTGGGAGTCTGTCAATATTTCCGTCCCCCATCAGCCGTCTTGAAACCAAATCTAATTTCAAAATGTAGTTTGTGTTTCATTTTGTCAAGATGTCTCCGCAACGCCGTCCTTTTATTCTCAAGTCTTGAGTGCTTGGTAATTCACGTCTGTAGGTGCCGTTGTGTTGTCTCCAAAAACAACTCGAGACGTCTTGTCCCTCAATTCAGAGCAGACTCAGACGTTGGAACAGAACGTTGGACCGAGATGGCGAACATGGAATGAAAGAAAAGCAAAGAACTACAGTCCAGGATGAAGACGCAATAACGGGATTGACGGGACACACAATTTCACGGGGAGAGCAACGGTTGCCGAAAGCGTGGAGGGGTGGGAGGGCGGTGCATCACCAAAAAGGCGCGGGATGGAGGGATCGAGAGGGACGTGAGCTGGATGAGGACCGGCAGGGGTCCGACCAACCGAGCGTGTCCTCGTGCGCTCCGCTCCTCCGCTCATCTCCCCTCTTCCCTCGACCTGCCTCCACTGCTGCTGTCGCTCTCTCGCCGCGTCTCACTCCCTTGTTACACCTCTGCTTCTCTCTTTTTCCTCGGACACTTTTCCATGTTTGACTCGACTCACTTTAAAGTCACTTTAAACTGTTTGCTTTCTTTGACAACCCATTATAAATCTGGTTGCCAGGCTGTGATGTTTTTTAGTTTTTTTTTTTTTGCAAAGTAATCAATAAAGTCCTGAAAGACCTGATAAAATGCATGTTTTTTCGAGTATAACATACAAAAACAGTTTCTCGTTTTCGAAAAGCATATTCATTTGGACTGCATTCGAGCCCGGTTAGAATCTACGGCTGAGCGGGGAGTTACCAAAGCGTTTGCAAAGTGACCTTGCGCTACGAACGGTTATAAATACAGGGGGAGCCAACCTGGGTTGGAAGACGGCGAACCGCGCCCCCCGTCTTCGCCAGACGGGGAACGGAGCCGTGGCAGTGTTTTTTTTTGCGTCGGACCAAATCAGATAAGGTTCCCTGACACCATAGACGCTTTTATTTCTTTTTATCAAACACCAATCACAGCAGAAGAGCCGAAAGTGGCTGCTCACCTCCAGCCTTTTAGCTCCGAATACAAGTTCTTAGATTTGCACTGTAGAGCCGTGGGGGGCTTTGGCACCAGATGAAAAGAAAACCCACAATGAGATGAGCTGACGGAGAGGGATGGCTGAGCGCGGGAATAAATAACAGGATTTGTTCTGTATTTGCTCTGTATACAGTGGAGCGCTGCGATAAAAGCGCCGTCTTTGTATCGCACTGTACAGCATTGTTCTCTCGCTCTGTTTTTCTCCCCCTCTCTCTCTTTCCACAGCTTTGTCTTGGCTGTCTTCTTCCGCCCGTGTCCTTATCTTGTGAGGATTTTTCTTCTTGTTATTTCTTCTCTCTCTCCCCCCCCTACGGTGGAAGATGAGGACCGCTTTCTGTGCTCCGAGTCACAGGCGGCGCCGCCAATCTGCCGCCGCCGCGTGTGAACAGGCGCGACGACACGACTTTAAGGAGTGACTTAACCGCGAAACATCGTTTGTGTTTACACATCAGTGCTCCTCCTGTCAAAATGTTCAACCGGTAAAGCTGTTGCGCCACCCTGCTATTTGAGGATTCACACAATTAGTTTTATCTTTTGCCACTCTCATATAAGCTCATAATGGTGTTACACAGAAGAGCTATCTATTGACAAAGAACATCGAAACGTTAACATTTGGGTCGAAAGTTAATTTGCCCCAACCCGACTGGTTGAAAGCCATTGGCTACAAACAAGGATGGAAACCACGTGACTGGAGTGGAGACAGCTCTAATAAGAAGGCGGAGGGAGTGCGGTGGGGGAGTCGTTGTCAAAGAGCATCCTGAAAATATAAGCCAAGGCGTTTGAGAGTGCAAAAAAAAATAAAAAAATAAAAAAGTTGGAATTAAACCTTCATTTGATTATTGCTTCAGAGTTCGTTTTTTTTAATTTCCCCCATGGGTCAGCCTCGGCCTGCGAGTCATTTGAGGATATTTAATGCAACAATATCTGTGGCTTGCACGGCTTTCTTTGCCGCCACCAGAGGCTGCTGTCTTCTGGAGGGACGTAGCATTGCTAAAGCAACATGTACAAGAGAACAATAACAAAACTGTGATTGATAACCTCCTCTGGGAGTCAAATCTTATATTTGCACCGCTGGTTCCACATTGATCTCAATGTTGATCGGATTTTGGCGCACGGGGAGGTGTTGATGGAAACAAACAACGACCATATTGAGGCGGACAAAGCGACAAAAGTGCAGCCTGATACAGAGGGACAGAAAGAGTGGGAGATAAACTGACATGGAGGTGGCGTGATAGAGAGATAAGGTTAACCATCACCTTGTGTATATCTGTGTTAGCCCATGCAGGGGAAAGAGAGACAGGCGGAGTCACAACAGCTTCTTGTCAGCGCGCATGTTGTTTGTGCTGCAGGGCAGCGTTTGTTCACAAAGTGATGCGCTGAGTGTGCCATAAGGGTTGAATACGGCCGCCGACACACCGCGTAGGTGGTGGGGAGGAGCCACGCCGAATTCCAACCAATGCACTCCGCTGACACTGAGTTGAGCCAGTGTCGTTCCTCAACGAACCCAAAGCCTTAAGGGCAGACGTCAGATGCCTTTATGACCTGTGGTGTCTTTCATTGTGTTTCTTTGGTTTTTACACTAACTCACATTAGTTTCACATAAGCTTTTTTTTTTTTTTGTTTTGCTGTACGTAATGTCATGCCATTATACCAGCTGGAACTTTGTTGCTTGTCTGATCACTAAGGACGCAGGGGTGCTGACAAGCCATCCTTCGAAACGTGGACCTCTAAAGTCCTCCGCAAATGTAACTGTGATATAGAGCGACACAAATAAACGTAGGTGCTCAGTGTGTGATCAGTAGGCCAGTGGATGTAGGACGATGCAGGGCGGTGCAGGGGGATGCAAGGAGTGCATGGAGATGCAGGACGCTGCATGGGATGCAAAGTGATGCAGGGAGATGCAGGGGGAGGCAAAGTGTAGCTGGATGACGCAGGGGGAGGCAGGATGGTGCAGGATGGTGCAGGGTGATGCATGATGGCGCAGGGCGATGCAGGATGGTGCAGGGTGCATGAGTGGCAAGGAGCATATTGATCTGGATCAGGTGCGATATGAGCATGATGACAACAGCAGAAAAGGATGGAAAGGAACAACAGAGAAAGCTCTCTCTCTCTCTCTCTCTCTCTCTCTCTCTCCACCCTCTTTTTTAACATGTTTATCTTTATTCCCTCATCTCGTCCAGCATCCCCTCTCTTCATTAGACTCATTCCCTCTCCCCCTTCTCTCCTCTTCACTTCTCATCTCTCCTCCCACTGCCTAACCTTATCATGATACATTATATTCACCTTTTTTTCTATTTTAGCAAGTCAGCGTATGCTCTTATCCACAATGACATCAAATGAATTGCACATCGAAAAGCCTAAAAAAAGCTTAAATCACCAACATGACAAAGCAAATTAACTATGAATTTAAATGTCAAAAAGGAAAAAAGGAAAAATGTGAAATGTGACCAAATATGAGACTTCAGACTTTGTCAGACTCTCATTCTAACAGTTTTTCAAGTTCATTGTTTAGGGATTTTCAAAAATCCTCAGTGCAGATCTACACATCTACACATCTATTTAGCTAGATACGCGCAGTGCCATTGATGGGATCATTTTATAGACCGACCTTTAAGGTTAATCGCACCCGAACAAAATAAGCGCCTGAGATTGATCTGAAACAACAATGCTCCAGGCCCTAATTAGAAAAAAAGCGCTACAGGCAGAGGGATAGAAAGAACATTTTTTATTCATCACACAAGTGCGAATGCCCAGGTACTGCACACCACGCTCACGCACCTGGATGGCCGGAAGGGGGTCTATGTGAGATTGCTGTTCATCGATTATAGTTCAGCTTTCAATACCATAGTCCCCACCAGACTGGCTGTCAAGCTGAAGGAGCTTGGACTGAATACTACGCTGTGTACCTGGATCCCTGACTTCCTCTCAGCACGGCCCCAGGTGGTTAGGGTGGGGAAGCACACGTCCAGCTCCCTCACTCTGAACACAGGTTCCCCCCAGGGCTGCGTCCTCAGCCCCCTACTGTACTCCCTGTACACACATGATTTTGTGGCCAGGTCCAGCTCCGACACCATCATCAAGTTTGCTGACAAAACCGTTGTGTGGGCCTGATCACCGATGGCGATGAGAAGGCCTACCGCGAGGAGGTGGCTGACCTGTCACTCTGGTGCCAGCACAACAGCCTCCACCTGAATGTCAGCAAAATTACGGAGCCCTTTGTAGACTTTAGGCGAGGATTACAACCGAGGACGCATGTGCCGTTGGTGATTAATGGGACTTCTGTCGACAGGGTGAGCAGCTTCAAGTACCTGGGAGTCACATCACAGAGGATTTAACATGGACTGTACACACAGACACTCTGGTGAGAAAGGCAAGGCAACGGCTTTACCACCTCAGGCAGCTGAGGAAATTCCGGGTCTCGGTGAGGATCCTCAAGTCCTTCTACTCTGGAGCAGTGGAGAGCATCCTGACAGGCAACATCACTGCCTGGTTTGGGAACTGTACTGCTCAGGACAGGCGGGCCCTGCAGAGAGTGGTGCATTCAGCTGAACGTACCACTGGAACTATCCTCCCCTCCCTGCAGGACTTATACACCAGGAGGTGTAGTAGCAGAGCCGCAGGATCATGAAGGATCCTCATCACCCCAACAACGGACTGTTCCAGCTGCTGCGGTCGGGCAAGCGCCTCCGCAGTCGCACAGCGAGAACAGAGAGACTGAGACGGAGTTTCTTCCCTCAAGCCATAAGAACTGTCAATGCTGACCTCACCAGGGGTCCTCACTGAGCCACACACATAGGCTCCACTACCTACTGTACTGTATGTAGCATACTGTACCGCATACTGTGTCACTGTTCAGGGTTGTTCGGTGTTATCGTATTGCTGCGCCGTACTGTTGTATACCGTGCTGTATTATCCCACAAACACTACCTCACTTTATCACATGCCACTTAAATGCACATATCTGTATATACATAATTAGCATATCCCATTTACATAAATCTATCCCATAAACATAAGCCCATTCCCTTTATCTATTCTATTTTATTTTATCTTATTTTATTCTATATATTTAGATTTTATTCTATAGTATTCGACTTACTGCATTGCGTTTTATATCAGTTAGTTGGTCAAGTAGTAATTCTAAGGTAGCTACTGTGTTCATATTGTGTGTAATCACCGGGTGCGTTGCATTGCATTCACTGCATATATGTATGAAAGTATGTATATGTATGTGAAGAATAAACCTCTTGAATCTTGAATGCACACACACACAGACAGACACACACACACACACACACACACACACACACACACACACACACACACACACACACACACACACACACACACACACAAGGAGTGGTGGCTGGAGAAATTCAGCCTCTGCCTTTTTCCCGTCCAGCTATCCTTCCTCCAGGGGCAGCCATGAGCAGTAGGCAGCCCTTACATCGGTGACGCCCTGGGAGTCATTCCAGGTGTAGATCCATGTCATGCTCAGCGACGAGACAGGAAAGTGTTCAGCATAAGAGCTACTGGATCAATACGATCAGGTGTGGTTGATCACAGCTACACTCGTTTGGGGCACTTAGTGTGGTAAGAGAAGGGTGTAATATTATAATAATAGTATCATACAAGTAATTACTTTTGTTACTGATATGATAAAGGATTTAATGAAATGGCTGACCGGTGAGTAACACGAACACTTCCATGTGAGTTTGCGATTAGCGATTTTACATTGATGTCAATTTGTGACATCAACATCACCATGAAAAAGGCAGAGATTATGAAAGATAAATGTGTGTGTGTGTGTGTGTGTGTGTGTGTGTGTGTGTGTGTGTGTGTGTGTGTGTGTGTGTGTGTGTGTGTGTGTGTGTGTGTGTGTGTGTGTGTGTGTGTGTGTGTGTGTGTGTGTGTGACCTAGAGCAGCGGACACAGTGGCCTCGGACCAGTGTCGGGACGCAGAGCATTAGCCACGGGTCCCTGCCCCCCGCCCCCACTAGTTGCAATCAAAAAAATAATAATTCAGACGGCGGGCACCCCGGTGAACATTTTGTGCGCTGTGGTCTGGTCCGTGACAATAAAAAACCCTGCCCTAGAGCGATGACAAGGAATTAAAAACATTAGTGAGAGAGAGCGAGAGAGAGGAAAGCAAAGATGTCTGCAGATTGGCTGCAGAGCCTCTCCAGCTCAACGCAGGCACAAAGAGAACAACAAAAAAACTGATGGACAGAAGTAAAGTCGACAAGTGCGTGAGGCGAGAGATGCGGAAAGACAACAAAAAAAAAAAAAAGAGACAGGAGAAAATGAAGTACAGTACGCGCATGTACACGGGGAGCCGCTTACAAATACACACAGAGACGTATTGCGCTTTAACAGAACTCAGCGGCCCCAACCTTGATATGCTAATGCAACATCAGTCTGTTCGGTGGCGCCCACATTCAATTTGCAATGGGGTGACCCGGATTTGGGCGAGTGATTACTTAAGGATGACACCTCAAATAAATAGTGGGGTGGTTCAATTTGGCAAGAAAAAAAAAGATGTTTCCTAATAGCAACGACAACTGTTTGACTGTCAATGTGATTCTCGGTTGTTCTTTAAAAGTCCCGTGCAGAGAACACAGCAGCCACTCCGGTAAGCAGAAAATACAACATTCACACCCCGCACCGCGGCACACCTTTTAAACTACGTGCTTCCAAATCAGTATCACACGAGAGCACACCCAGCCCTTCACTAAAAGACATCAACATAAATGTCGTGTGCTCTGCCATCCAGTGCGGAGGTTGCCATGAAGCCCCGCAACTAAAATGAACCATATCTACGCTGGAGATGGGACGGATCCGACCCTGGCGCGACGGTCCGGTGGATGGACATTATTGCGACGAGGAAAAGCCACCATCGGCTGTGAGTACGAGCGTTAGGCATCGGTGCGGGAATCCATCACGGGATTGCGCGACGCCCTGCGTGTGTGTGTGTGTGTGTGTGTGTTTGTGTGTAAGCGCTGTCCTTCTGTCCTTCATCAGACCGGCAGGTGGGGTCGGTGAATAAACAGAGTGTGCGTCGTGCGATTCAAGAAAAGGGGAAACTCACAGACCGTGCGAAGTGTGCACGCGCGCACGATTGTGTGGGAATACCGTTGTGTTTGTCTCCCCAAGGAATGGTATTAATTGGACAGAAATGGGGACGAATAGTGAAAGGATGTGACATTAATCAGACCCGCCCATCTGGAATCCCGCACAGGTCAGAATTTTTTCCTTTTATTTTTAGGTGAGTTCACTCCCGTCGTCTGTCTTCTCCGGCTCTGACGGTTTGATGTGCTAGCGAGTGCACGTGTTTACACGTGCAGATGTTTGATATTGAGCAAAGGCCGCTCCCTCGCTTTAATCTGACAGTTCACCTTGGGGGCCCTATCCCCACCGTGTTTCCGTCGGTGTCTCGTCTGATTTCAGATTAGCCCTGTCACGCCACTGAGCGATCGGCCAACAACCTGTTTTATCAGGCGCGCTGCCCGCCAGCCAAACTAATGACAACACCCCCGCCATCCAATCCCATCCCGTCCTAGTTCGACAAATGATGCGTCATCTCGTCTGCCATCCATCTCTGGCAAGGAGAGAGACTGGCACGCCAATGCCCCTCAGGATGACCCACGGAGGCGGCGGCAGGGACGAGCGATCCGGCTCCAAGACCCGATGGCGGGATCATCACACACACTGGCACAGATGTTTGGAGAATGCCTCACTAACCAGCCAGCATTCTTGGTTATCTTTTAAAATCTTCTTGTATATATATATATATATATATATATATATATAGCTCGCAGGTGGCCACTTATTATGATTTTCCAACCAGTATGCCTTGTTTGAGAGATTGCACTATGAAAAATAGTTCATTTCTGTTGTTGCCCGTCGGTCATTATTAACAGTTGTAATTATTCAGAAATAACTCACCACTGATATCCACTATTGACCAATCAGAACACAGTATTCCACAGAGCTGTGCAATATACTCAGGACAACATATCGGTCAACTTTCAACACTAAACTTTGAAACGTTAACGAAGAAATGCTAACTCTGAAAATCGAATTGCGTTTCACCCCCCCCCCCCCCCCCCCCTTATTACGTATTTTGAAGTGCACGGAAAACGTCAAGAAAGCAGTGTGGTCCGAACGGCACGCCAGCACCCGCTTCAAGTCACACAAAGTGCATCGCCGCTGGCTGGAGAATCCTTCAGAGGTAAATGACAGTGTCCTGTTCAAAGAGCTGGGATGTCTGATCCATGGGTTACATCTCCGCATGCCCTCCAATCACTTTAATGCTTCAAATGTTCTCACCTCCCACCTGCCGCTAACAGACAATTAGAGGCGCGCGAGAACATTTATGTTGAGTGATCCAATTATAGCTGAGAGATTTTCTGAAAATGGTAGCCGTAATATTTCCCTATATCCCCCAACTAATCGGAATATGGCTTGCATATTACATTTTTTCTTTTCCACGCCAGCACGACTTTACCCTTGCTTTTATTAGAGGTTTGTCTGTGGACTAAGGGCTCCATTTCCCATTTTTAATCTTGAGCTTACAGCACTGATGCTCGGATCACATTTCTCGATGCCAAAGGACGAATTCCCATTCGTGAATATTTGCAAATCCTCTTGCGGTCTCATCTTTCCGCCGTCACCTCTTCACCTTTCGCACATTTCGGAGATTAAGGTCACTTGTGTTTGTCCCAATTCTTTAAATAACTCGCTTCACGTTTGCTTTCTCCTCCTGGCTGCAGATTATTTTTCTCCGTGTTCCTTTTCCGATCCCACGCTGTCGTGCCCTCTCTCCGTTGCTCAGCTTCTCTCGCTCTCTTCAGGAACATCTGTAACGCTGTCCTTCTTGTGCCCACGAGGACCGACTTGAGGGAAGGCAAATCTAGGTGATTAACAACGATTAAGCCGGCTCACAAGCAAGATAAGGCCTTTGGGAACCCGCAGACCTCATCTTCAACAAATCTCTAATCCGGGGGTTTAAAAATGTACGAGCCCCCCGGACGGGACGGGATTTGCGTCCCAGTCATGTGCGGGACCAACGTTCAGCCCTTTCTCCTTGCGTTGCGAGATCAGGTTCACAAAAGCCAGTTCATTGGCTTTTCTTCATCGCCGCGCCGGGGCCAAATTTCAGCCCCATCATTGCCACCCCGAGGTCTTGGCTGCCAAATATGGCTGCCACATTCACAATTCAACCACTGAGCTGAAACCAGGAGCGCAAATTGAGGTCTTGGGCTTTCACTTATTTATCTATTTATTCATTTATTTATTTTAAATATCCTTTCTTCGATGGACTCCTCAATTGATTCGTCGTCCTTTTCCCCGACCCGCTCTATCCCTTTCTCTCATGCTCTTTCATCTCTCTTGCCTTCCCTCGCTCTCTGGATGTCTTTCTTGTTTTCCGTCCTCTCTCCTCTTTCAAAGTTTGCTCACTTGAGTGTATCTGGTGAGAAGAGAGAGAGAGGGGGGCGGCGGCGGCGGGGTGAAGATGTGAGGGAGCAAAAGGTGTAAGGAAGACGGAGGAGGCAGGGAGCGAGGGATGAGAGAGACGATGAGGTTGGATGAGTGAGGGCGAGAGAGAGAGGGAGATTGAAGGACACTGGGGTAAAGGGACGCCTGCCTCATTGTGATGGATGATGCACGATAACTGGCAGGGAAATGGCTACTAACACACACACACGCGCACAAAGACACCGCGGGCACAAAGAAAGAAATAGAAAAAAGCATAAATGGAAAACAGAAGGAGGAGGATGATGATCATAGATGGACATGATTTTTAACGGGGAGACTTTGTCAGTCACTCTCTTATACCCTACCCCCACCCTTCCCAGGCCCAGGCCCAAAAACTGCCGGGGCCAAAATGTTGTCCGGGTCCAGCTGTGAGCGTGGATATTGCACATGAATTGAATTTGGGTATTGCATTGGCTACTTTCATCTTTCATTATATGGCGATATGAAGATGAGCATGGAGGGATCTGCAAATGGATTATATAGAAATAATGATATATTTCAAATTTTTTCCTCTAAAATATATCAATTCAATCTTAGAAGTGTCCCGCGACCCCCATGTGCATATTAAGCGACCCCAAATCGGGCCCATTGTACAAACTCGAACCAACTAGTAAATACAGAGAAACATAATCATGATTTATAGCCATACCAATAACTTACCCTCACATTGTATGTTTTAGATATTTGATATAGATCAAATATATATTTGACTTCTCTTGCTTTTTTCAGCTATTTGTGTATATTTGGCAATTATTTTTTTTATTGTATTTTATTTTTCTCAGACTGTTCAGCTTTTCTTTTGTTTAATTCTAATCATCTGTGGACACGCACCAATAATAACCATGACAAATTCCTTGTACATGTAAATGCACCTGGCGAAAAATAAAGTCATTCTGATTGTGTGATATCTGTCCTAAGGAATGGAAGGATGAGGAATGAATGGATCAAAATTTCATTACAAAACTGTCATTTTGTGAAAGCATAATAAACTTTGGAAAAACTCCTTGGTGACGTGGTGTCAATCACTTTCGGAGTCATTGCACTTTAGTCTCTCTCTCTCTCTCTCTCTCCTCGTTTGGGAGGTGCGGCCCGAAGTTTTCAGTGACCTTTTTGTCACAATGAGGGCAACGCATCTTAATATTTTTACAATTATTCCCCTGTCCTAGTTCCTTTGGAGTTCTCCTTCGACCACATGAACGATACTTTCATTCCTCTCAGGCTCTTACCGTAAAGAGACGACAGTGCTGTCCGTTCAGCGATGGTCCTCGTCGATAGGCACCTACCTTTTCCGACCAAGCGCAACAAGGGCTAAAAACACAATTTTAAATCCATTGAATTAACGGCAACTGATCTCCTGAGCTTTCAAAAATCCTGTTTTATCTAGACTGCAATAACATGCAACGCTGAAAGATAACCCGCTGAAAGATAATCCAGTTTTGGGTCGGACCCCACCAGTGAGAACCACTGCTCTAGGTGGTTAGTTTGATACAACTTACTTGTTAAGGCATTCATTTTAGTATTAAATAGCTCGCATATGGACATAGGGAAGTGCTACACCCATAGACCCACTTGATATCTGATAGTGAAGCAACAGGGAGGTATGGGGGAATACCAGCTTTAACCCCTTCCACCGCTGCTATTGACACATTTTCAACATTGGAGCTTGAGAGCAGTTTTTAAGAGGGTTAGTAGAAATGTCACCATTTCCTCGCCATCCCGGATCTCTTTCTTTGAGCCCGACATTCTAACACCCACTATCGATTCGAAAATGAGTTTCTTGAGACAAAAGCCACATATTGCCAAAGATGAGAGGCGGTCTGCCCTTGTCAGTCTTCCCTCTCTCTGTTGTGTGATGGAAGCAACGTCTTAGCGAATACAACCATAGGCAGGGGCAGATGAAAGGGGAGCAAAAACATTAAAAGTTAATGCTGCTCCAGAACAACACACATTAACAGTGCGCACACGCGCACGCACTCACTCGGCCCTTCCGCAGGTGAAGACTACACGAGTGACAACATAACACATTATTATGAATGAGGTGAGGGAAAAGTGTCCCAGCCGGGTCAGAGGTCATCCGGTGGAGGCGGCCGAGTCACTGTAACTGATGATCAGAGACTGACTGAATTAATCATCAAGTACAAGTATGCCCGCACAAGCCGTTCGGAATACCTAAGCATATACTCTCCCTCACACGCACAAGCACGCACACACACACACACACACGCACACCCACGCACACGCACACGCACACACGCACACACACACACACACACACACACACACACACACACACACACACAAGCACGGTCCTGAAGTAAGTGAGAGTGACAATGGCTGATTAAGCAAGCAGTGGCTTGCATACACACCCCTGAGCTTATATTGATGTCAGAACACACACACACACACACACAAGGCCTATAGAGCCCACTCTATAGGCAGAGGTCACACAGCCCTCTGAATACAGTAATAAATCTCCCACATCTTCCCTACTTACTGACTTGCATAAACACGGACACACATCTTGTTTGCTTGAGGCCGACGGCAACCGGCAAAAGCTACATGAGAGCACACACACCCACAAACCCAGACTGTATAATGAGCAGAATTCAGAAGCACCGTCCAATGCATCATGTGCGTAAACACGCATTTTGACAAGGGCAGCGGGGAACGACTGCCCCCTGACTTGTAATTTTGAGTACTCGCTAACCCCCGAACCCCATTTTTTAAAAGCTTTATTGGACCAGATTAGCTCCGTGCCCTAGCGGGACATTTCCTTGCTTCATTTTCACCCTGATGTCACACCCGAGGGGCACTCAAATAGCAATAATTGTAGGCTAATGTGAACTCTGACATGTGCACACACACCCCTTGTCAGTTTGAGAAAGCAGGAAATAAATTATACAAGATTTAATAACTTGTAAAGATACTTCCCTATTCGGAAAGCTTCTGTATAGTTTGTGTCTGTATGTGTGTGTGTGTGTGTGTGTGTGTGTGTGTGTGTGTGTGTGTGTGTGTGTGTGTGTGTGTGTGTGTGTGTGTGTGTGTGTGTGTGTGTGCACTGCGGTATTTCAGCTTGCTGTTATCGGTCAATCATTTTTAAAACTGAGCCCGGTGTTATTGGCATTATTGGAAAACAGTTAAATTTCTTCCACTGGGTAAAAAAGTAGTTTGATGGCTAGTAAATTAATTTGCACGCCATTTCTTTGGAAATAGCAATCTAAAACTTCAAGCGTCGACTAGCTGTGCTGAAATCACCCTGCTTTTTGCTACAGCAGGTTAATGTAAATGTACATTTTATACATATAAGGTATGTATAGGTAAGCTGTCTGATGCTGGTTTCTGATACTGGCGCTGCTAACTGTTTACTCTGTGCCTGACTGTTGTGCCTTCTACATTGTATTTTGTATTTTGTTTTAACAAATACAAATAAATAGGTGAGCATCTTTGCGTTTGAGTCTCTTTGTTATGAAATTGCTTCTGCCTGCCCTGATTTCTGCATGCGACCGTCAACCGCAGACCAAAAATGTTGGCCTGGGCTCCATGTGTATCTTTGTGTCTTCACGCATCCAGAAAGCGGCGCCATCTGTCACTCCAGGTGGCCGCTTGCACCTGGCCTGAGACAGGACACACTGGAGGGTGTGCGGAAATGCATCAGCCAGAAAGTTTGTGGATGGGAGTGTCTGTTCCAATGAGGATTGTTGATTCAATTAGTTAATGTGGACGCCTCCATGCATCTGTTCACCACACATTTTAGGTTATCCTTGTTCTTTACAAACACATTGACCCTTTGTGTTTGCTTTGACCTCAGCACACAAACACACACATAATCATACACTGTATAAATTAGCTGGAAGGCGTATTCCTTCATCCACTGTTGACCTGCTCCACTGACCTGCTGGATGAAGGTATGCGCTCCGTGGGGGCTGAGGAGCAGAATGGCCCGGCGCAGGGTGTCCCGATACTTGTTGAGCTCCTCCGTCTTCATGGTTGTGAAGAGGTTGGTGAAGACCTTGCTGATGTTCCTGTCGACCCGCTGCAGAGCCACATCCACTCCCTGGCGGGAGGTCTGGTCCAGGAAACCTTGAAGGCCACGGATATCTGAGACAACAGAGAGACAAACAAGGCAATTAGTTGTACTGTGCTAAGTCGTGCCAACCAAGGTAGGAAATCCTAGCGCAGCTCGATTATTATTACCGGTACTGAAGAACAGAATTATGCTCTTGGAAAGCACTTACTTCAAGATAATTTTAGAGATAGTACCGAATGTCATTAGAAAAGTTCAAAAGTTCAAAGTTCAAAGCGTTGTATTTGTCAAGTGAACAGTACAACACAAGGTCATTCGGTACAATGCAATTCCTGGGGCATGACAGGCAACAACTGCGTAGTGGGCATAAAAAGATAAAATAACAAGGCACATATAAGGAGGAAATATATATATATTTTCTAATAAATTAAGAGTCGAATATAATTTTTTTTTTTAAGGAGTAATAGTCGATGCTACAAATACGGCCAAGGGGTCACAGTGTATGTCCATAAAATGAAAATAAGAAAAATAATCCTAAAACGGAAACTAAAATAATTGGAACATTGTAGCAGTTCCAACAGAAATAGGTCAGTCTATTGCACAAGATATGGATATAAATATAAGTGCAGGAGTGCTGGTGGATATGTACATGTAGTTGGGGTGATGTACATTTAATTTACATAGGTGACTACAGATGTTGCAGGTTGAGAAGCCTGATGGCCTGAGGGTAAAAACTGTTAGTGAGTCTGGTGGTCCGTGCCCGGATGCTCCGGTAACATTTACCAGACGGCAGCAACTGAACAGTCCGTAGCCTGGGTGGCTGTAGTCCTTCATGATTTTCCGTGTTTCCCTCAGGCATCGTATGTGGTAGATACCTTGCATGGAGGGGAGGTAGCAGCCGATGATGCGCTCCGCTGTCTTCACCACCCTCTGGAGGGCCTTGCGATCAGCAGCGGAGCAGCTGTCGTACCAGGCGGCGATGCAGCCAGAGAGGATGCTCTCAATGGTGCATCGGTAGAAGCTGGTGGGAGTCCTGACAGACATGCCAAACTTCTCGAGTCTCCTCAGGAAGAATAGGCGCTTTTGGGCAGTTTTTATTGCCGCGTCCGATTGCCTGGACCAGGAGAGGTCATCACTGATGGACACACCGAGGAACTTGAAGCAGGAGACTCCCTCCACTTCAGCTCCGTCCAGGTGGATGGGTGCGTACGTCATCAATGTACTTGGAGACAGACAGAGTCTGTGTATGCATTGATGTCCCCATCAGCAGAACATCTGCCAGTCCGTGGTTTCGAAACAGTGCTGGAGAGTGGCAGTGGATTCCTCGCTCCAGCATTGGACTGTTTGACAAACTGGTTTTCCTTGCTTTAATCGTTGTCTGTGGGTTGGTAGGAGAAGAATGGAGGTGTGATCTGCCTTACCAAGGGCAGGGCGGGGGAGGGGTTTGTAGCTGTCCCGTAGTTTTGAATAACAATGGTCGAGAGTCTGATCACCCCTGGTAGGAAAGTTGATATGCTGGTGATATTTAGGCAAAACTTTCCTCATATTAGCCCTATTGAAGTCACCACAAACAATAGAAGCTGCCTCAGGGTGAGCGTTCTCCAGTCCATTGATTACTCTGTAAAGGTCCTCTAACGCGCACGCTTTATCCTCCTGCGGGGGTATGTAGACTGCCGTGATTATAGCGGAGCTGAATTCCCGCGGCAGGTAGAATGGACAGACTTTTATAGTTAAGAGCTCCAGGTCACAGCAGTGTTTTGAAAGTACTGAAGTACTATATCCGAACCCCAGCGAGAGTTAACCATAATGCAGACCCCACCGCCTCTGCGTTTACCTGACTCCGTGGTTCTGTCATGCCGCTATCCAGCCGGAGTAACGGCAGAGTCCGGCACCGTAGCGTCCAGTCAGGTTTCTGTGAACGCCGGCACACAGCAGTTCGTGATGTCATGCTGGAAAATAATCCGTGCGTGTTGTTCGTCCATTTTATTGTCCAGGGATTGGACATTTGCCAGTAAAATGCTCGGTAGTGGCGGGTTGCAGTATCTTGTCCGAGATCTGCATAGAATTCCGGCACGTTTGCCTCTTCTCTTTGTCCTTGACCGGCATATTGGTAAACACAGTGGCAGCAGGACAAAGGCATCGCAGCATATACTCCGGTAAGTGGCAGAAAAGTCCGTATTAAGTGTCGAACGGAAGTCCAGCAGTGCTTGTCGTTCATATTGTAAGAGCGACAGTGCACTGCGTGCAAAAATAAGATCAATACAAATAATAATAAACAGCCATTGCCGGTGCATCCATACTAAGTTGCACCCAGAAATAGAACGGTGGAATCAAACTAAACAAAAGTGATCAAACTAATTATATCCTTGATATTTTTGGGCAGAGTGAGCACGCATTTAAGACCTTCATGGATTTATTGAACTTCTCTTCTGAAGAGAACATATTCGGTGATAATGGCATTGGCGAGTTCAGCAGAATCTAAGTGCAGACAACTATTTTTTTTGTAAACAGCCGCAGCTAATTTGTGGTTATTATCTTGACCTGTGAATCAATGACTTTAAGTATAATTGCAACCTTGCCAAATATATATTCCTTAATCCTTGAACAAAACCCATGGAGCTGAAATATGTTAGACCCTAGAGTATAGAGATTTATGAACATACAAAAAAAAGGGGGGGATACAAGTATGAAGGCCATACATGTCTTGGGACATATGGTAGCAAGAGCATATGATCAACACTAATACTATAATACGTCTGCTTCAAGGACACATTTTTCAGGCCAAAGAATCCTCAAAGGGGAAAGAAGAGGCAAGTGTCCCTTGATATATTGAGTCAAAATGTATGTAGCTTAAGGCAGGGGCCATGATGGTATTATGAATTTCACAGCCAATCCAGGAACACCCTGTCAATATTCACTCATTTCCATTCATTAGATTAGGTTGTCAGCGTAACAGGTGGACGCTAGCTACTGGCAGGCAATTCATGGCCAGCACCTGTCCTCTGAAAAGCCTTTAAGCTCACAAGCACCACATGACTACCAAAGTTCAATACCGACTTTTACAATGAGTGTACACCAATGGTTTATCTTTTTACATAGGCTTTGCACATCTAGAATGTCCATAGTGACCATACAATGGAATAAGCCGTTGTACAATGCATGTTGGTACATGGAGTTGATGTTACCGGCTCTCACACGAGATATGAGAACGTTGGATTATCGATGTATATGAATGACATTGAAGCAAACACACAGACCACAAGCACTTAATGGATGTCCATATTATAAGTTGCAAAATTTCAGGAATAATTGAGACAGTGGAACTACTGCAGTATTTGAATCCAGCGCTCATATTTGTTATTCATTTCCACAACAATTATTCATACTTCAACAGAAATAGGCCATAAGTTAGAACTATATTGGTTTTGTCCAGGGAATCATTGGGTCAAAGAAACCTCAAAGAAAAAACTTTGAAGAAAGTTGTCAAAAAACTAACTTTTGGCTTGCCAAAAATGAAGTAATGGACCAAGATATTTTTGCATGCAAGTCGACACCAGAATTAATCAGAGTAATTTTTACCCAACAGGAATCATCAAATGGAGCCCAATACCCTACCAAAAATATATATCTGCACGCATCAGTTTAACCAAGCACAATTTAAAAGTTGACTTTTCAAAAGATCTCAGAGCTTTTCGGGGACACTTTGTCATATCACTTTCTGTTGGGCAACACTGTTGATGACAATTTTCTCAATTTTCTCTCAGTCACAATAACACGGGTGACTGAGCATTTTCAAACAGTCGTCCTTTGCAATGTGTCTTTTCCATAGCGCTGTTGTGAACTACAGTACAAGGGCTTTTTGTGACCAATCACACATAACTGCAGCTGAGAGGGGAAGCTGTCGAGCTTTGCAAATAATATCCAGGCACGCTGAAGTTGCAAAGATCGTATTCAAGACCATCATGTCCTCATCAAAACTGATACTTGGATGATAATCTCCTTTCCTGCAATTCCTTCACATCTGTCTAGTGAAAGGACAACACCCATCAATGAGATTTCCGCCCAACTCTTTCTGTTCAACATTTTTGCAAACATCACGCACACCCTGTGTTGAATCAAGTCAGTTTTTCCTCGGCCGAGCTAAATTCGACTTTGGAAAGAGCTCCAGTTTTTCTCGGGACACAGACGTCTCACTTGTGACCCATCAAAATTGCAGCGCTGACAGTTTTCTCATAAACAAAACAGCTTTCATCAACCTTTAACAGACCCATGTCAAAACCGCCGCAAATGTAAATAACAAAAGCAAAAGGAGATAGTACTGATGCTTTGTGATCTTGAAGACTTGCTTCTTTTGTTAATCTTGAACAGTAATGTCATAAAAGACAATAGAAATAATATCCTATGGCAATATGGCAATATCATTATTCCTGAACTTGACATGTGGCCAGGCAAGGCGTGACAGATATTTGGGCTCAATTTATGTTGCTGCACCTTTGTGCAGAAACATATACACCGTTCGGCCATAACATTAAAACCACTGACAGGTGAAGTGAATAACATTGATCATCTCGTTCCAGTGGCAGGATATATTAGGCAGCAAGTGAACAGTCAGTTCTTGAAGTTGATGTGTTGGAAGCAGGAAGAAAGCGCAAGTGTAAGGATCTGAGTGACTTTGACAAGGACCACATTGTTATGGCTAGATGACTGGGTATCTCTAAAACAACAGGTCTTGTGGGGTGTTCCCGGTATGCAGTGGTTAGTACCTACCAAAAGTGGTCCAAGGAAGGACAACCAGTGAACCGGCGACAGGGTCATGGGCACCAAAGGCTGATTGATGTGCGTGGGGAGTGAAGTATAGCCCGTCTGGTCCGATCCCACAGAAGAGCTACTGTAGCACAAATGGCTGAAAAAAGTTAATGCTGCTATGATAGGAAGGTGTCAGAACACAGTGCAAAGAAAATGTGATCAGACCAGGCCACCTTCTTCCATTGCTCCATGGTCCAGTTCTGACGCTAACGTGCCGATTGTAGGCGCCTTGGGCGGTGGACAGGGGTCAGCTTGGACACTCTGACCGGTCTGCAGCTATAAAGCCCCATACGCACCAAGCCACGATGCATCGTGTGTTCCAACACCTTTCCTCTTCTTCAACTTCAAGAACTAACTGCTCACTTGTTGCTCAATATATCCCACCCCTTGACAGGTGCCATTGGAACAAGATGAGCAATGTTATTCACCTCACCTGTCATTTGTTTTAATGTTGTGGCTGATCGGTGTATATGGCAATCATGTATCACATACTTTGTAAACCATGTATTGAAACACAAAATACACATCATGAATAATCATGAAATCTAAGTATTGGCTATAATAAGCTTATATATGCCACAAATATGCCTTTGGGTTTGGGTTTTGACAAGATGGAGTTGACTTGATCAACGTCTTTTCCTGTTGTCACGTATTATTGAAACAAAAGATGAAGCCCGACCAAATGCTCCATGTCACGCAAATGGAAGATGAAACGAATACATCTCCTGCCAAGAGGGAAAACGAAATAAGAAGCAGTCGTCACAAAGCCAGCAATCCAGGCCAACATGTCCTCAGTCAGAGTGATTGAGGCGACCCTCTTCATCCTCACAACGTCTGCACAGCTGCTACCAGACAGCATCTATCCATCTCAGACACTACAAAAGCTCTCTCCTACACTCTATGTTGTCTCATTATTTACGTACCCTATTTGTAAAATTCATGCGCCAGGCAGTGGGAATCTAGAGCTGTTAACGAGAGCTTTAATAGCTGCCTCTCGGAATAACTGTACGAAAAGATAAACTTCCCTCAGACAACAATCCTCATTTTCTACAACTTGATCTAGATTTCTCTCCAACTCTCCCTCCCAACGAAGAGAGTCGTTCTTGACAGACGGGGCAGGGTTCAGTCTTGCGCTCTGCCCTGTTATGTCTGGCGACAGGTTAGTTGGTCTGAACATCTTGCCTTTCCGTCTTTCTTTTCCCACTTCCATTTTCCCCTGTCTATTAGTGCTGACGGCTGGCTCGTAGCGAGTCCTGTCTGGAGCTCAGACTGCAACTCTCTGCAGTACTTTTCGTATTTCGCATACTAAATAGTGTCATTCATGTGAGTGGTTTCCCCTGTTCTGCGCTTCCCTAATTTATTCTCTTCCATGCTGTAGTAACCAACACTCTGCTATTCTACTCCCCAAATTTATTTTTGTACCGTCGCCCTGATTTGTACACACAACCCAGATCGGCATTGTCTCTGCAGCGCACTCTCACACTGTCAGTTTCCATTTATCCATCCATGTATCTGAACCACACTTACATTTCCCCGGGAAATTTAAGGATAGAAGGAAATCTTTCCTCGGCACGAAATCCGGCAAAAGGATGTCGGGGACCAGTCAACCAGGAGATTTACCGGCCTGACATCCAGTGTCCCATTGATTCCATTCAGTTTAGATATCCTGTTACATTCTGAACCTGCATTCATCTGTTTTTATATATGTGCACGGTCCAACCATTTCTTGACCTGTTTGACCGTACTGCTTTTACCGTGGTGGTAGGTTTGCCGTCTGCCTTACAGTTAAACTCTTCAGCAACTTGCAGTCGAGAACAAAAGAACCGCTACTTCGCACAAGCTACAGTTATTGTCAGATGGAGTATCCAAAGCCACAGTTTGTTGCTGAATTCAGATTCAAACTCATCAACGTGAGGGCTAATATCTGGCACAATGACCTCACATCTGAACCATATTTTTCTGCAACCAACATTTTGGCTTAAGAAGCAGTTGTGATGTCTTGCTCACCATGTTGGAAGCTCTAAATAGTCGACTACCCTCGACCTCAGTCAGGATACTGGCCTGTTAACAGCCTCACAAGACGGTTGTTGTTTCCCGTTGTTTTCGCTTTGATTTACTTAGACTGTAATTTTAATACCGATTCACATTTCTACAAATCAAAATGACGTGGGAAATCAATCTGATGCTAATCACCTGGATTAGCGTCTGGCTTAGAGGTAAATGGCTAACTATGCAGGAAGGAAACCTATTGCTCTCTGGTGCTCGTCTGTCACCAGGCTGGTATCGACAAAAGTCCGAAATCCATCCAAGCCGAGACTGCGAGAAGAGTCCGCCGGTAACTGGCGGGTGTGTTGGTGGCTTAATGCAAAAGACTTATCATCACTGTCCATCACACGCTCATACTACGCCATCTAACTCTTTGAATTTCCATCCCTCATCTCCTTTTTCCTCTCTTCCCGACGCTTATCACTTTTTTCTCACCCTCTCTTCAACGCCTGTTTGTTCATGAGTAGCTGGACAGCTGCTCCCACCATATCGTCTACTCCCTAACCTCCTCTCTTTCCCCTGCTCCACTCTCTCTTTTCCTCGTCCCCCCCTCCTCTTTTCTCCTCTCTCGTGATCGTCCACGACTCAGCCTCAATTCTACCTCCCTCTGCCTCCACTCCACATCCACTCTACCTCCATCTTCTATAGATGGGAACTGCTGGGGCGAGTCACACCTCAATATGTGTCACAGATAAATACATTATACTATTTTGTTGTATAATTATTAGACGTAATTTGCCGATATACGGCTGTAATTCAGGGTGTTGATTAATGGGACTATTTCATTCATTCCTCATGTCTCCTCCTCTCGCTCCCGGTCTCATTCCCTCTCTTTCCTTCTCTGTTCTCCTCTTCTTCTTCCCTCCACTCTACCTCCCTTCTCTCCGCCTCCCTTCTCCCCCCTACCCTTATCAGCGCTGCGTGACTCATCGTTGGACTCTGTCACCGCAAGAGGAGAACACACAGGCAAAGAGGAAGCTCAGGAAGTCACACACACACACACACACACACACACACACACACACACACACACACACACACACACACACACACACACACACACACACACACACACACACACACACACACACACACACACACACACACACCCCCTCCCTCCCCTCGTCTTTCGCTCTCGCCTTGCCTGTGAGGTCATTATGTCTTGAAGTGAACAGTGGATAATAACAGGCCACGCTTTTTTGTCTAAAATTTAAAAAGAAAAAGTCTCAACAGCAGAGGCCTGGCCGAGACCGAGATTACAACCCTGAAGCCACTTTATTCAACGATCTAACGAGAATTACAAGGCTTAAAAGGCATGTGATCTGTCCCCTCTCCCGCTCCCTCTCTCAGGATTTTCATTTTTTTCCCAGGGTCGTCTGGTAATAGAGGATTACCAGGCGACGATTACCAGGCGCCTCTACTTTCCTGAGCCATTAATGCCACTTTAAAAACAATTACAACTTTCTTAAAAAACGACTTGGGTAGGAGCGTTTCACAGTACAGTATCTGAAAGCAGTGATATGTGACACGCTGAAGTAATTTATAAAGATAAGCGTTTGAGTAATGAAGTGAGTAACAAATCCAATAACACTATAAGATTGTAGGAAGACTTCTCAGCTCTTAAGGGAAAAGACACACTTTATCCCGCAACAAATACACCCAATTTTGATTGAGCTCGAACACATCGCTAATAAATCCCGCCTTCCTTTTGAAGAAATGCGCTTTTCGTCGGGTGTAGTGTTTCAGATTTGTTGTTTTTCTGTGCGGAGAAGAAAGCAAAGTGCCCAGCTGAAACCCTGGTACACGCAAAAAGAATTTGTTAATGTAGGGTCTGGATGGTGGAAGAGACAAACACAGAGCCAGAGGAAGATAGAGAGAGCAGCGAGGGGGGTGGGGGTGGGGGTGGGCGCAGAAACAGTTGATGAGCCTGAATAAAGCAGAAGCGGAGGGAGAAGAAACCGCTATTTGGAGAGAATGGACTGAGGAGAACAGGAGGTAAATGATAGTTTAGAGCGATAGATCACACTCTCCGCTTGCAAGGGGGAAATAATTGAGCCTTTGCATCCTGGCGGACGGTGGCAGGTGTGACATTTGGACGACAGATCCTTCCCCCTGGCCGCGCTTGGAAGGTGGTGTTCTGTACGCGGACGGCAAATTGCGTCGGTGGAATGTGTGTGTGTGTGTGTGTGTGTGTGTGTGTGTGTGTGTGTGTGTGTGTGTGCCTGCGCGTGTGCGTATCTGTATACGTCTGCAGATAAGCCTTTTCCCGCACGATTGAATATCAATAAAACGCACACACCCGCCCTCACCTTTTGTCGTTGTGTCACTAATGAGCAGGAAAGAAAACGAGAGCGGGAGAGAGAACTTTATATATCTGCATATTGTATTTTTACATTGCCCTCACTTTTTTACTGAATATTTTTCTGTTTTTTATGTTACCCTTTGTCTTCCCATTCGCTTTGACAATGTAAATGTCTCCAACACCAATAACGCCACGTGAGTTACATTGAAATATAAATTGAGAAAGAGGCAGATTAAGAGAGTGAGGGAAAGAAGAAAACAGTCAGACAGCGAACAAAGCATACAGACACCCGCTGCCAGATCAATTTGCATTGGCAAGCCTTAGTCTTCGGTCCTTCGGTCAGTCTTAGGTCCAACGGAGCATGGACGGCGCACTTCATCTCCATGCCTGGCCATCCTACACGCACTCAACCCCTTTACCGCCCTCCGCCTTCCCTCTTTAGATCACAACGCTGGAAAGATGATGATGATGACGATGATGACGCGTCCCAGGTCGCGGGTGGAATCGAATGCAAATGCCGCTTCTCCCCCCACCACCTCGCTCTCTTCAAGCCCTGCCAGGGCTCTACAGTATGTAAATGGGCCCCAATCAAGGGCCCGGTGGCCTACTTCACCGCCGACATCAGAGATCCGATCGGGGCTCATCGGAGGCATCCGCGATGTGGTCGATGGGGAGGCGTCGCAAATGTGCGAAAAAAATTTAATTCACAGGGCTAAGCAGCTTTCATGCAGGCCAGCCTTTTTTACCCGCAGCCCTTCTTTTATACTTCTTGTATACTACTCAACATGCTCAATATGCAGAAATGCTTTTCACCATCTGAAAAACTAAAAACAAAAACAACATACAAATGAAATTACAAAGCTTTGTGAAGTCGTGCTCTATTGGATCCGTTTTTTGTTCCCTGTTGTTGAAGACACAAAATGAGATGAAATGAAATTTCCGGTTGAGGGATTATTCAATTATTCAATCATTAACTGCTTTATCAAATCAAGCAACTGGAAAGATGTTTGGTTTCATAAAAGAACAAAATGTTTTTCTTCTCCTGTTTTTATCTCACTTGAACAAATTGGCCATTTTCAGACCAAATTGTATTATTATTATAATTCTTTTTTAATCATCACATATATTTATTCATTTTCATGAATAATGCTGCTTCTTTCGAATGACTATGAAAATCCACAAAGAGTAAACTAATTAAAGGCAAAAGGATTTGATTGCAACATGAAACATGTCGTTGTAGTTCATGTGTGTTTTACAAACTCTGACCGTTGAGACCTTCCACTGGTTGGTGCATTTTCCACTTCGTCAAAATGGACCATCAAGTGAAAATGCTCAAGATAATGGGGGGCAAAAAAGAGAGCATAGCAGACCATCAAGACCAGATTGTGAGATTGTGCAAGCACATTCATGCACACACACGCACACACACACACACACACACACACACACCCCCACACACACACACACACACACACACACACACACACACACACACACACACACACACTCACACACTCACACGTTGGGTTCATCTGTGTCCCAGGCCCCAGCTGTGGGAGTCCAGGCAATTGTACCGCCTGCGATGGCACCTGTCATTTATCATTAAGCTACTCGTTCTTTATACATCATATCTGGGACTGCACATGGAGTTTGTCTGTTTGCTGACCTCCCGTTGCTTGCATTTGTTGTTGTCCACGTCATTTCTCAGCCATGAAGCTTGAGCTCTTGTGCTGAATGGCGGTAGGTTGGCGGGGAAGATGCTCTTTAACAATAAGGCAGTGCCCAGGTTGCATTGACTGGCTGCTACGGATTTAAACCGGTGATTTTTTTTTTATTGTCTTTCAGGGGACTCACTTTAAAAAAATGACAAACCATCGGGTAACAATTAACAATGAGTCTTATCTATAAACCATGAGCAGAGCAAATTTGTGCGTAATTGTATTTTTCTGTTTCAGAGCCAATTGTGCATTAAGTAGGGATAGCGTGCAGCCAGCTGGTCATGATCGCAAAATAACCCCCGACAGGGTGTGTAGGACCCTGACACATACAGTAGGTGATGTCTTGACAGGTGTCTTGTATCATTCTGAAGGGGGGTTATTTTCAGACCGGCTGTACCGCCTGGCTGCACTTTATCCCGCTTATCGCGGGGCTAATTGCTAAATAAATGAACACACTGACACGGAATATTGATTTGAAATGATTTTCTAAATAGTGTCCCTTTTTTAAGAGAAACAGGCCACAGCAATCGAGCTGCGCACGGAGCAAACTATTCACCCACATTATCCTATTATAGGGCATTATCCCAAACAGCCGGTCAAATACAGTCAGGGTGGTCAGAGTTTCAGTCAAAGGACTTTTTAAAAGACATTCTTCTTCATGTTCTGGTGACAGCGTCCCTTCTCTGACCTTGAAATAGTATTTCCGCTTTTTCTGGCAGTCATCCCCCTGTGAGCACGCTGGCTGGCTGAGAGGGTCCAGACCAGCGTTAGAAGATTCTTTATTCGTCGCCGGTTAGCAGGATAAGTAGGATTTAGCATGTCAACCCTTCGCTCTGACCGCATTTACACAGTGGGACTCTGCATGAGATGGGCTTTAACTGTGGACAACGGCTTTGACAAAAAAAACAAACGTGGAAACACAAAAGCGATATGTGGAGCACATATTTATGTTGTCTGCACAGCGAGAGCGACGCAGGAGCTGCCTTTGACATTTCACACTGCACTGTACATACGAGGAAAACTGTTTTGTCCTAAAGGTATAATTAACCTGCTTATTATATGTTTTTGTTCCGCAGAAACATTTGATCGCTTTCTTTGTGTGCAATATGAAAAGCTGTTGGACCCAAGATCTGTGAACTGTTAGACATACAACTGGTAGGAAATGAGGTCTGTTAGTCACATTCTTCTTGTCTGACGCCATCTCAGCCATGCCGTACAGTGGTAGGAATAATTGATTGTTTGATGATATATCTTTGGCTCAAAGCCAGTGCAGCCGGAGCAGAGAATAAAGTAAAAATAGGAGAACGTTTCAAGAAATTTAGGAAAAATAACTGTTGGAAAATCTGAGCACCAATGCCAACTATGGCAGTCATAAGGGTAAAAAGCTCCAGGAATGTGGCATTGCATTTTGGAACATTGCAATTTAGCAATTTATAATATAATATAAAATTTCATGTATATATGATGATGATATATATATATACATTGTATATAATTCCTTCTGATATCTATAACTATATATGTATTTCAACAAAATAGTCATTGAAGTTGTCAACTCGTCTATGCTGCCCCAAAAGGATCGAGGATTTTTCCTTGAATAATTCAGTCTCACAAATTAGTAATCCGTTCCCTCAAATTATGTAATTTGCCCCCGCGAGTTTATAATCCATGCCTGCAAATTAATAATTTGTGGTCTTGAGGGAGTAATTTGTGGCCTACTTTAATAATTCATAGCCTATATTAAAGCTTGACATTCTCATACGTTCCATTTCCACCCGTGTCTTGTGGGAATGAGGCATGCAGTGTTAGTAAGAGGTTTATGTAAAAAGTAAAGGGTGCTGATGACTTTGGCCTTGTCTTGTTTTGAGTTGTGAATAATGGGGAGGAAAAAAGGGAATGTGAGTGCATGAACTCCTTACTGCTGTGAGTAGGACTCTGAGGGCATGGATTTGTAACAAGGTGACATTACAATGTTTCCTTTAGGTTTTTTTTTTGATTTTGCTGGCCTGAAAGTGGACCCGTACTCTGAAAATACCGCTCATATTATGCATTCTAGCCATTCTAACATGCCTCTAAACCCTCCTGTTCCAGAACGGTCTGTTTCTGTGTGTGTAGCTTTAAATGTAAATGGGCTGCCAGGCCCCTAGTTCTGTGAGCCAATGGGGTTTAGATTTACTCTCGATTCCATTGTATTTAGTCCGTTATCGTTCACTAATTTCATCTAATCAGTCCACTAAAATCTATTTCTGAACAAAATTTAGGCGTGAAACAAGCAATCCAGTTGGTGAATCTTCACTCATATTAGATCTACAAGGCCTCATTTAAAAGTTTGATCCGAGTTTAGTTGCCCTGTTCAAGCTTGTGGGGGACACCGCACTGGGAGACCACATGTTTCATGTAAACGCTGGAAAATAAAATTAAATAAATACATCTACATTAAAAACACACACATTTTATTGGTTTTGAAAGACACAGCAGAATAATTTTTTTAATAATTACTACATTTCCCTCGTCTGTCATTTTGACAGACCAGGGAAATGTACAGTTGGTACGGACAGTTGGTATTCTTCTTTTTCTTTTTAAAGATTTGTGCCGGTCTCCGCAACCAACAGAGCACTTCCCATGATTAGCTTTGATGCTACCAGGTCCAGTGGCAGTGCGGTTCGAAATATACTGAAGTCCAACGTGACCTAGGATTGGGCTGCAAGGCTGAGCGCCTTGTTTCAGGAAATGTTTTATAAATAGGCAGCTCGCAAAAAAACTGACCGGGTTGTCATTTCCCAGCGTGTGTGCTAGTCGGCCCATCAGAGACCGAGTCGAGGCTGACCTTTCAAAAGCGTAACCAGTGAGATAATTGCTGGGCGTGTCTAGGTGCCCACCGTATTGATTCTCGTCTACTCTGAATTAGATTAGAACAAGTGCAAGGTCCTTCTTTTGTATTAACAAGAAATACATGTTCGTATTTTCGGAATTCTGCGATAATGGCAGCCGAAGTTGCTTTTCAAATTCTGCACTTGCCGGCCGCTGCGCTTCTCGATGATGCATTTCGCTCTCGGTTGAGCGCAAGGAGGAAATTCCATGTAGCCCACACCTCACCCGGACTGTCCGAGAGCTCGAAATCTGAGCAGCCATCGAGGTGACAGTGGACGGACATTGATGTATTACATTTGATTGGTAGATCATGGCCAATTTGGACAACATTATTATACCTTTAACCCATCATATTACAATACATCAAAAGCGAGCAAAGATGGCTGCCCCACTCTGCACTACATCCTCGTCACCTCTGGCAAACCCGATGAAAATCCGTCTTCAATTAGCCGTTCGTCATGATAATCAGAACCATTTTCCCGACAGAACCAAACGGGCTCAGAGGCGCCAAGGCCATTTCGGCGTCTAACAGGGAAAACCTCGACTGCGATCACCTTTCCTTTGTTCCTCGGTCCAATTGTAAAGTGTGGCTTTTAATGCCTTAAAAGCCACAGATCCTTGCAACGAGGGGCGCTTGACGAGCTGCTCTCTCTCCAGCCACACTCCACTTTATAGATTAAAGCAGATTGACACCTCCGCCAACCCACCTCCGCTCGACCCGTCCACCTCGGGCTCAGGAGCCTTTTTTGTCTCTTTGGTTGAAGGGAAGCGTGATATCGTTGTGTGTTAGTCTTTGCCTGGGTTTACACAGCAGGTTTGAGGACACGACTTGTGAACTTGTGCGTGTAAAGTCCTCGTTAGTTTAGATCCTTGACCTTCGTTATCGCCAAACCAATGTTTTGTGGTGTTTTATTTAAAAATTACCCAAATGCCATACTTGAGTGAAAGTAAAGATACTTTGTGTAAAAGTTGAAATACTACCTGAGTAAGCATCAAGCGTATCTGATTGGAAATGTACTATAAGGGGACCAATTATGCAAAACTCCCTTTTTCAGTGGACATACTGTACATTTGGGTCTCTGCTGGGCCTACTAACACACAGAGTATGAAAAAAGACAACCCAGTCAGTTTGTTGTGATCTGTCTGTTTCAGAAAACAGGTGATGAGACGAGCGTTCAGCTATGTGATCGCAGGAATACACTTCATTTGAATCACAACGCGCCCCCCATATGAGTAACCGGACCCGCGATCATCGAAGCTAAGAGCTAAGCATGGGTAGTGTTCTGTTGGCTGCCGAGACCAGCGCAAATCTTACCAAAAGAAAGGGGAATTGACAGCAACTGTCTGCGACAAAACTGCAGATGAGGGAAATGTAAGTGTTCAAAAATAATTCTGCGGTGCGTTTCTGTGTCTGTGTGTGTGTGTGTGGGTGTGTGTGTCCACATTAGGTTGACTTTACTGTAGGCTGTAGCGCCCAATCTGTTCCGCGTTTCTCCAACCAAAACCGTAGATGTATTTTATTTGATCTCTTTTGTGTTCTGACTTTTTTCCATAATTGAATGAAACAAAAAAGCCCCCAAGCCAGACTGTATCCTGCTGCGCTCCGAGCCGCACGCTGCTCCGGACACCGCGGTCGGAAAGTCAGAACAAACTTTTAAACGAGGCCTTGTAGACCTATTATGAGCGAAGATTCAGCAGGTGGATTGCTTATTTCTCGCCTCGAATTTGTTCGTCGGAATCGGGAGTAAAGCTCAAACCCCAATGGCTCGCAGAACTAGGGGCCCCGGGAGGGTGGCTCCTCCCACTGTGACAGCCCGACAGGGTGGATTGGATGCATGTAAGAATGGCTCGAATGCAAAATCGGAGGGGTATTTAGAGCCAAAGAAATTCAAAAACATGTTTTAGGGACCGTAGAGACCTATAATAACTTGGGGAAAAGGAGCATAATAGGTGCTCGTACGTTTGCTGTTCATACTTAAGCATGAACAGCAAACGTCAACATGTAAATCCAAATCCATGATGCTGATGTCAGCAAACCATGCAGAGCTCCATTTGTCACACATAAGCACTGGTTGTTTTATTCAGGTAAGAGATTTTTTTCTAATTAGTTTGGCAAAATATGCAACAAGTATTGGTATGGTCTAAGGCAGAATTTAGGATTGAAAAGCATATATTTAGCTCAATGGCGTTCACAATGAGTAAAAGGGAAATCAGGTAAAGTAATTGCTAAGAAAAAAAACACCCTAGTTAAGTATAGGAACAAAGTACTTCTCCTTGACACCCCTGTGGTTCTGCATGTCTCAGTTTGTCCTGCTGTGTTCCATCTGAGAACGTGTTGGAAGTGCGGCCTGCGCATCAATGTGCAACCTCTTAATATGCCACGAGGGTAATTGGCAGCATGACAAAATGACTTCATCTTTTTGAGCACAATTAACTACAGTACCTTTGCAGAAAGAAATCCATAGCAATTGATGTAAGCGCAGCACTTGGTCAGGCCGGGGGGGGGGGGGGGATAAGTCCCTCCAAATCCTTAACTTTAGAGAAGGAGCGGCGAAATGGCACATTAGCATAGCGCCGTCTGACTCGACAGTTCTGCACGGCCGGGGTTCAGCTAGCTTAGCAACAGATGGCCGCTCTGACTCGCCCTTTGGCTCCGGCAGTAACGTCACCGCAGTTGATATGGCAACGACTCTCTGAAGATAAAAAGCACAACTTTAGCTGTTATTTCTGTCATCAGGGACTCGGCTGTGCTGTCAACACGCGCACGCACGCACGCACACACACACACACACACACACACACACACACACACACACACACCGGCTGTCCTTTAAAAAACAAAGCCACTGACACCAAAGTTTTGGTTTTATGCTTTATGGCAGAGCGCTGTGTTGTTTATGTGGGAGATAAAAGTAATGGCGGATGGAGGGAGCGCGGTAGGACAGGGTCGCACAGGTACCATTGGTGGTGACGAGATGAAGAAAATCAATGTCAAATCGACCTTTTTCGGAATCAGCAAAGTGGAAAAACGGGCCAAAAACACGGGTTTGACGAGCTATGACTCAAAGTGACTCGGATCCGTCGGTAAATCTGAGAAACTGACCCAGATATTGGGGGTCATGAGGCGTCACCGCGGTGACAACTTTCGCGGTGCTCTAAGAAGGTCCCCTAAAATCACCCCACTCAATCTACCGCAGTTGGTTGACGGAGATGTACGCCCTTAGCGCTCATATGGGAAGTGCACATCCAGCAATTTCGGAGAAGCGGCAGCGGTGCCATTTTACCCTGTTGATACACAACAAACGTTGCACGGCTCTTCCACGGGGAACACGGTGTTGGCGCAAAACCCCTTATCAATTAATAATTCCTCCCGAATCCAATACATGAGACTCTTTGCTTTGACTACATTTGCAGTGCAACGACCCAAACACCGGAGGCCCCATTCTCTGGATATCTGGCCGATCCATTTTTGCCAGACTTTGGCGCCAGCACACGGTTTTAAGGCTGATCGATAAAAACAAAGCGAGACGCCGGCGTTTTAAATCTCTAAGCCGTTTTCCATCCGGTTCAAAACACTGTTATCTTTTAAAAGCAAACCTGAGGCTCCTTATCGATCTGTTGTCTTGTGGACACAAGCTCGCACACACACACACACACACACACACACACACACAGAAACCGAACGCACAGTCAAATTAAATGAGGACAGGGAAAGCGAGAAAGATCCACAGAAAACTTGAGCAGACAGACGGGCAGAGAGACGGGCGGAAACGGGGGGGGGGGCTCCGCGGCGCGTGCACTAATCTCACCCAGAAGCGCGACCGTGGGCGACCGTGAGCCTCGGGCGGAAACGCGAGGCCGTGAAACATGAAGCCGGTCGGGCCTTGAACACCGGCGCCCGAGCTTCATCCTATACATAATACATTAAGAGAGAGACAGGGAGGGAGGGAGGGAGGGGGACACAAGGAGAGCTAGAACCGAGGGGGGATATGCAGGAAGGAATTGGGGGACGGAGGGAGAGAGAGACAGGCAGCTGTTAAGGGAGAGAGCAGAGAAGGAGTCGGATCGAAGCCAAGAGAAAAGTGAGCGCGGGGGGGGGGGGGGGGGAGGGAAGACTGATGGCGGGAGCGGGAAAGAGAGGGTGGACATGGCAAAGGGATGCGGTGATTATGAGCTGCCGTGGTAACTCGCGGTTATTGGAATGTAATTTAAAATTACATTTAAGGAAAAGCAATCGACCCCCCTAACCCTCGCACTGGAACTCTTTCAGATTTGTCTCTCTCTCTCTCTCTCTCTCTCGCTCTCTTTCGTCAGACGCCCCATGACCTCCATTGGAGAATCTTACCTGGTGCTATTGCTGCCAGTGCCTTTATTTGTGTGATCAAGGCAACAGCATCCAACAGTATTTTCATTTAAGAAGTTCAATGACAATTTCTGTCGGATTGCCTTCGTGTTGGGTGCTGGGCACAATCAGCGAGACCCAACCGCTCACTCGTCTCCCTCAATCCGTTCTCTCGCTTCCCGCTCTGCTCCCATGACCTCCTCCTCTCGCCGTCCGCCGCTCTCCTCCCTTCCATTCCCTCTCTCGTCGCCTCTCTCCCTCCTTTCTGTTCTCTGCTCCTTTCCCCATCTCCTCACCCCCCTCCAATCCTCTCCCCCCTCGTCTGGACTCCCTTCTTCCCCTTCCGTCCCCCCCCCCTTTTATTTCTCTCTTCCCTCTCTCCTCCACTCCTCCTCCTCTCACTCCTTCCTTCTCTACTCGACTCCTCATGTCCGCTCCTCCTCCCTTCACTCCTCCCTTCTCTCTCCCCCGTATCCCTCCTCTCTCTACATCTCTTCGCGCCTCCCTCTCTCTCTCTCTCTCTACCTCACCCACCCACTCCTCTCCGCCTCTCTCCTTTCTCAACCCCTCCCCTCCCTGTCTTTTTCTCCCTTCTCTCTCTCCACTTACCTCCTCCTCTCCCCTCCTCCCCCACGCCCTCCCTTCCTCCACCCCTCTCTTTTGACCCCCCCGGCCCATGTGCCATGAAGCAGGCAGGCTAACCAGGTCAAAACAGCATGAAGCGCCCAGACAGCCCATTACTCCCATCAATCAGCCGGTGCAGTCGGCCAGTACAGGATGGGAGAGGAGATGGGAGACAGATTTAAGACACCCACCCCCCCCCCCCCCCCCCCCAAATTATTGTGTTCACACCCTTAGGAGAAAAAACGTTTCCCTCTTTTAGGCTAAAGACAAGAAAGTGTACTTTTATTTTACTTTGGTTGTCTCGCAAAACAAAGTCTGACACTTAAAAATCACTCACAGCTGCCCAGCTCTAACCCACGGCATCCCACAGGAGAAACGGAGGGCAGAGGGGAGGCGTGGGGCCTGGTAAGAGATGTGATTGGGCCAGTCCACGCCTGCTCTGTAACAACACATTACTGTACGTATCACCCACATTTTTTTACTAACTTGCCAAAATTGTATACAGTTATTATGTAATAATATCTGCATTTTGATACAGCTTGCGTATTCTTACATTATTTGACATGATCACATTTTCAAATAAACACGTTGAACACAATGTGAGAACATATTGCGAGAAGTTACACTTGATGATGAATGTGTAATAACTGTGTAATAACACACTAAAATGGCTGTCTGACTACAAAATGTGTCATATTATATACCCATATACAGTATATGGGAACCAAATTAGATCATTTAGAGCAGTGAAGACACAAATCCATGGAATCTGATCTAACGGAGAATATCTCCTTAGGAGATAGGAGTGTGTGTGTTAGGGATGCAGCGGCACAGTGGGCTCACGGTTCGGTAAGTATCCCGGTTTTGGGGCCACGGTAACAGTATGTTTCGGTACCTTTATATAAAATAAAAAATGTATGTAAAAGTTAAAAGGTGTAAAAATAAGTTTTATAGTGGTCTGCCACAAATAACTAGTGTAGCGCTCTGTGTGAGTGACTGTGGGGGGAGGGGGAGACCTGGGTTCACGTTCATTGGTGGGTTGTTATTATTTGCATACGTGCATCTGATTGGAGGGGAGGTGTTCAGGATGGTGGATAATTAAAATATACATTTTCATTCATATTTTATAATATTTTGAAAACGTTTCACAATAAAAAAATGTATAAAAGCAGTACTATGGTTGGGTGTTTTGTGTAGAACAGGTATAAACAGTATTTTTTCCTCATAAATTATAATAGTAAAATAACCTATTGTAATAAAACCATAGTCAGACCAGTGCTGTGTGCCTTCGCTTTGTGAACCTGACGATACAGTGGGTGCGCTCCTTATCAGCCAGGGCACCTCCCGGTGAAGAAGGAGCAAAGGTTATCGCTTACATAGAGGGGGGGATCGGTTGTCGGTGGAAGGAGACGGAAGCTTAAACAAACGACACAACGCAAAACTTGACAAAAAGAAGAAAGGCTCATTCACCCAGCGAGACTCGCTTCCCTCCGTTCCTTCAAAGGAGCCGTTCAAAAGAAGCGGAAAGCCTTGCGTAGCTGCGCGCGGTCAAACAAAAATAAACAGAATAGCAGCAGCAGTGGATTCTGCCGGGCCACTGCGCCCGAGCGCCCGGTGGACTTCCACCGTGATACCGTAATACCACGCCTCACGTGTGCGCATTGAACTGCGGGGGGCGTGCGGAACGGTTCGATAACATACCGTGCACCGTTGCACCCCTAGTGTGTGTGGTACTAGAGCTGATTTAAAACCAAAACAGCCGCCGTGTGACCCGAGTCTGAACTGTCGGATCGGCATTCACGCGGTTTCGCTCGTCGTCATTTCCCCCGTGGCTCTTAGCACACAAGCTGTGCCTCCCTGCGCAGAACGCTAGAAACATGCATTTGACCCATTTTTCGGCTCCTTGTTTCCATCAGTGGATCGTTGTCTGGAGCCAAACATCCTTGTTGTCCTCGTGAAAATAAAGCTAATCGTGGTTTAATAATAACCTTTAATTTCTGTTTGTTTTTTTTTCCCCCAGAATTGTTTCCGTCCATCCTATGGTCAAATGTATGGCAAAAAATATATATATGTAAATATATTTATATAAAACTTTTTTTTTGCCTTCCTTTATTATATATATATATATATATATATATATATATATATATATATATATATATATACAGGATATATATAGTGAATTATTAAGATAGAAAATGTCATAAGTAAAGAATGGTGAAATAAAGAATCTTGAAAAATATGGATTTAAAAGAAATATGGATACTTGAGAATGCTGGTGGGATTGAGAGTGTCCTGAGATATATACAGTGATAGTATATAAAAATATAGGATTTAGTGCTGCATATAAAACAGCGCTGACTCGACAGTTGGGTGGAACAAACTACTCAATTGGGAGCTGAATGCGAGTTAAGGAAGGGTTTAATACACGGGGAACTGTCTGCGGATTGAAAAAATACCAGATTTTCCATGAGAAGAGTCGAGAGATCATCTTACTGTTCCAAAATAATTTTCTCTTTCTTTTCATTGAAGTTTGATTTTCGGCGTTCTCGCACTGCGCGGTTGATGGTGATTTATTCCTCCCAGTAAGCGACTGACCAGCCAGGCAACCTTTTAAACAATTATCTTCCACTGCGGCAGCCGCAGTCACACAACACAACACCAGGCACCGCTAATGAAGAGAGGGGAACAAAGACACGCACGCACACACAGCGATTCCTCAAAAGTCAAAATTATGGCACAGTATCACTCACACTCCCTGGCGTTCCCAAACATAAATAGAGATCAACCAACACTAACAAAAAGAAAATTATTTTCTGGAAACCCGTGATGTCTTGACGTATAATCTCTGCTCGTGATGTTATTGGTCCAGTCAGTGGCACTCACTCGCTCTCTGCCACACACACACACACACACACACACACACACACACACAGACACACACACACACACACACACCCCATTAATTGCAGCTTAGTGGTGTGTCTCTGCGTGCCCTCCGTGGCGTGTGGCGGCAGAGGGAGATGAATTGTGCCCAGTGCCATGGAGAATTGTTCAATAAACATTTTCATTTGCTTCTTTTCAGAGGGCCTCGCGCGAAGGCGTGGACACTCTGCGTGCGGCGACGTGAGGAGAGAGCTAGCCCCTCGCGCTGCAAAAGAATAAGAATATTAATGTACCCAGGATTTCGATGTGAAGAAAGAAGAAGAAAAGAAGAAACAGTCTTTAATCATCACACGACACTCCACAACACATGCTTGCACACACACACACATGCACATGCTTGATGGTGGCCGGTGAAATGGCTCCTCTGCTTTTGACCCATCCTGGCTTGTCCTTCCTCCGGGGGCACAGCCAGGAGCAGTGGGCAGCGTACGTGGACGCGCCCGGGGACCAGGTGATAAGTGTCCATCGCTGGTCAGACGATGATGGGTGCATGTTTTTGGTGGGGGTCCTTACTGACGTGAGGTGGAGGAAACCCCATGTGAGCACGGGGAGAACATGCAAACTCCACACAGAAAGGCTCCTGTTTTTGGACGATAACCCGCCGGAGCACGGTGCCAACGGTGCCAATGTGGTGTTTTTCCCAATGACTACTTCTGGAATGATATGGCGGATGTCAAAAGACTTATAGAAAAAATTGTGTTTTTTTGCTCCATTGAAATCAGATAATTGTTGGTTTTAATAAAGCAACCAGCAAGCATGACGCTGGAAATAAACTATTTCCATTAAAACTTATGAAACGTATAATTAACATTTAACTCATAATTTCCTTCAACTTAGGGGGAACAAGAAGCGCGCTTGTTGTCATTTGAGCCGCCTTAAAAGTTTAGACCCGTTGAACTTCAGAGGTTGAAGATTCAAGAGGTTTATGTGTCACTTACATATATATACAATCATACATATACTGTATGCAGTGAAATGTCATGACAGTAACTACAGCCATTATAAATACTCTCACTATAGTTCTCCTATTGTTGTCCCATTTCCAAACTTCATACATTTTGACACACATACCCAATTCTCGACCAATCGAGGGCGCACTAGTCTATCATAAATTGACTACATTTATGTTGTGCTGCATCTGAAATGGCGTACTAGCATGCTATTTAGTTTGCCTGAAACCACAGTACGTGAAAAGTACTCCGTATCCCACAATGCCTTGCGAGGGCAAGACGCCGGTAATGGTTTCTATGTATTGGTGTCATCAATCCTCAGCGTAATGAAAGGAAGCGGATGCCAGGATGGACGAGGAACACTTGAATACCGGCTCCATGAGAGCCCTCCATCTCGCTAAAAGATACTCCAACTAATTTCTCTGTGTGTCTCTTTGACGTTCCTTCATAAAAGGAAGAGGGCTTTTTTTTTTCTTTTTGTCCCGCCTGACACTATAGGAATCTCAATTTCTGCTGTCCCACAACTTCCGCAGAAAAGACACTATCTAGAGAGACGGAAAGCGCCTTCTCGACACACTGAACAGAGGCTGCGGTTACACAAGACTCGATGAGACGGTTCCACTACACAGTCAGCGCAGGTAACTCGGGCCCAAAGTCATCTTGATCTTGGCTTTACTGTCCTGCCATGAGGCATGGGAAAAGTGGAACCCTAACCCTCAGCACGCGCTAGAATATCTTGAAAAAAGAAGAGGGTGCAGCTCAGGGCCACGGTGCACTCAGCCTCTGACGCTGGACTCACATCACAGTATGCTCCTGTGGTGCCGTTCTTACAATACAAAAAGGGAGAGATGATGCAACTGAGCTTCATAAAGAAACGCAGGGTGATACGGAGTCACCAAGCCCATGGATTTGTGTGTGTGTGTGTTGCTTACCGACACTCACACACACCCTCCTGTAGCGCTTACACACTTGAAAGTGTGATGATACTGATTTTAAAGGCCACTTCCGGCCAATTTCACTTGCCTCTCCCCGCAGCACCTGGTTGCAGTCAACAAGCACATATCACATACTTAGCAAGCACATTGCAAAACCTCACCAACACCAGGTTACAAGCCAGCGTCAATAATGTTGTGTTGAAGTAGAAGAAAGGAAACCAGTGGTGGACCACCACAGCAGAGGAAATACAAACAGAGTGATCACTCCATGTATCTGGACACATTTCTACCTGTTCTTTAGAGGCAGACCTATTGCAAATTACATGAATGTCAGTGTATTCAGCATCAAAGCACATCCCATTATTTGCAGGTCGCTCCTTTAAATTCTTATGGACAAAGCAGAGAAGCCTCAGCTGCCAAGATGATGATAAATGCTGCACAGTTCCAGAATGATTTCAGGGATTTAAAGGTTAGAGAAACATAAAAGGTACATTTGTGAAATGTTGGACAACGGAAAACTTCAGTGAATTGTATTCTGTATTCTGGTAAATCAAAAAGGAACCTCAGCAGATCTGCTCTTTAAACCAAAAGAAAACATTTGCAGAATGTTCTGCGAACTAGTGCCAGTCATGATCCCCATCGGAACCTTGTTCTCCTGTAGTACGCCTCATTATTGGCATTCCTAGAAAGTCCGTGTTGCCAGAGTGCATTAAAATCAGCTATTAATTAGGCGTAAGAAGTCTAGTAATAATTTAATTCAAATGAGAAACAATGCCAACCCCAATTACATATAAATCAATTAAAAGTCAATTGCAATAAAAAAAAAAAAAAAGCCAATGATGAAAATCCCTCTCTCCATTTGTTGCGTTAGCCTGCTCTGCCACTTTCAATCCTATTTCCATCTTTATCATGCCCCCACCAGCATACATACATTCATACATACATACATACATACATACATGCATACATACATATACATACATACATACATACATACATACATACATACATACATACATACATACATACATACATACATACATACATACACATACATACATACATACATACATACATACATACCTACATACATACATACATACACCGATCAGATGCAACATTAAAACCACCACTAATATTGTGTAGATCCCCGTCGTGCCGCCAGAACAACTCTGACCCGTCCAGGCATGGGCTCCACAAGACCTCTGAAGGTGTCCTGTGGTATCTGGCACCAAGATGTTTGCAGCAGATCCTTTAAGTCCTGGAAGTTGGAGGTGGGGCCTCCATGGATCAGGTTTGTTGTTCAAGCACATCCCACAGATGCTCCATCGGCTCCGACCCTAACGCCGACCATCCACATGATGTAAAAGTGATTCACCAGACCATTGTTTGTGTTGCTTTCGGTGGTGTACAGGGGTCAGCATGGGCACTCTGACCGGTCTGCAGCTACGCAGCCTCATACACAGCAAGCTGAGATGCACTGTGTGTTCTGACACCTTTCTATCAAAGCCAACATTAATTTTTTCAGCAATTTGTGCTACAGTAGCTCTTCTGTGGGATCGGACCATGTGCATCAATGAGACCATTGGCGCCTGTGACACTGTCGCCGGTTCACCAGTTGTCCTTCCTTGGACCAATTTTGGTCGAATCTAACCATTGCATACTAGGAACACCCCACAAGACCTGCCCTTTTGGAGATGCTCTGGCTCGTCGTCCAGCCATCAACTCGTCTAACCATCACAATTTGGCCCTTGTAAAACTTGCTCAGATCCCTCCACTTGACAATTTTTCCCGACTAGAACACCTCAACCCCAAGAACGGCCTGTTCACTTGCTGCCTGACAGGTGCCATTGGAAGCAGAAGAGCAATGTTATTCACTTTGCCTGTCATTGGCTTTAATGTTGTGGCTGATCTGTGTTTTGTGCACGTATATATATATATATATATATATATATATATATATATATATATATATATATATATATATATATATATCAGTGCCAGGTGTCCTGCCAAACAGCCAGTCACTTAGCACTCATCTCACTTCCTCTGTCTGCAGGAAAAAAATAAGAATGGTCACCTTCTCTTCCCTCCTATCCTCCCTCCATTCCTCTAGTCTCTCTCTCTTGCTCTCTTCTCCTCTGTTTCTCTTCCTCTCTGTATCGGCTAAATAATGGAATTCTGATATATGGCTGCATCGTGTAGCCTCAAATGACTCTACACCTAAGGAGATACATGCAGTTCACCCTCTCCTGCCATGCTGAAGTCCTGTAGTAACAGCTTGCAGTTCAACAGGAAAACATGTTTGTATGAGTTTCCTATTGCAGGGACTGTGATTTATTACTCATGGGACTAATCGACCGATCTAATCCAATTGGAAGACTCTACAGTACATTCACGGCAGAGGAAGTGACGACACTGCGCTCCCTTCTTGCTCCCTTCTTGTATTATGACCACAGCTGACCTTCCTTCATTTCTCTTTTCTTTCTTCGCGTAAGAATTATTCAACACCAAATTCTGGAATTCACAGCATTCTACTGTTCACCTTTCAGATTCATAACTCGCATGAGTTGGTGTGAGTCACCGGCTTCAGTATTGTTTTGTGAGGGAGTTGGACCGCCTAGACATGGCGAAAGGGGATCCGTGCGGTTTCCGAAAATTGGGATACGACCTCCTCGACACCATGACTATTTCGTGGAGGAAAAAGATAGCTACGGAAATATAAAGAATGACTGTCAAAATACACTGCCTCAACGAACAGCACTCGAGCCGCTGATTAACACTGACTCACGCGAGTGGGATCCGTGAGGTGAAGCAGGCATGGAAATATGATTGACTCGGATTGGATTGTTCTCAAAAAAAAAAGAGGCGGAAGCCCAAGTCGAGCCGCAGTGTACAGTATACCCGCTGGAGCGGGATGGAAGTGCAGCATCGTCACATCCTCTGCCATTCAGCGTGAATGGAGAGTCTCGCCTTCGCAACCTTAAAATTTTTGGTTGGGGGATTTTTTTCAGATCAAGAGGCTTTCGCAGTCTTTCTATTCACCGCTGAGAAAAACTTTCATCCATGATTCACTGAAGAGAGATTTAATGAAATTGTGTCCAAAAAAAAAGTTATATGAAATGCATGGTGGAAATGAACAGAACACCAGTGGTCTGATCGGGATCCAACCAGTTTCATAATCATTTCAAAAACATTTATTTCTAAGTCTTAGATCAGGCAATATAACATATAATCGTATTTTGATAAATATTTGGAGGTTCAGTTTGCAAATCATAAGGGCTAGAATAGCCCGTGGTTTATCACGACTATCCTAACCATGTTAAATGGAAGCAATTTCAGTCTAATGCAGTCTCCAGGTATTTGCTGAGGACATTTATCAAAGAATATTAAGACGTATGGCCAGAGGACGAGAGAAAGCGAGTTGGATGTGTGTGCTGTGATTTCCTTTCTCTCTCTCTGTCTCTGATAAAGGATAAGTGTGCATTTTTGAGTAATTTCTAAATATGTATTAATATTTATTTTGTGGAAAATAAAAAATGTAACAATTTACTTTAAATGTGGCAATACCTCCACAAAAGAAATGAATCTTAAAAAAAACTCTTTTATCGAAGTTCTTACTTTGTGGCCTACTTTGTCTTCATTATTATTATTATACAGAGGCAATAGTTAATACGACGGAAAACCAAACCACATTGTTTTTAGGATTCTTGGCTGTTCTAGAAAAACAGAAATGCCATGGAACCATCTAAACATGTTTTTTTAGTGAAAGTGACCATTAAAAGGTGGGGATCACCCCCCACAGGTCCTGGCAGAAGCTAGCCTTGGATTTGTCATTCCTTACCTGCCACCCAGCACTGAACTGAACATGCCCAGTGGATTTATGCACACTCATATGGTATACAAGTGCTATTGTGTTTGTGTATTTGTTTATTTTGGATGTGTGTGTCTACAGTATTTTGTTCTCACAATTCCCCTTCAGGGTGCAGTTCCCATGTCCCTTGTCTGTTGAGTATTACTCTTTATGTTGGTGCATATGTATAAAGCCACAATGCAACACACTGTTTTGGGGCTATTTGAAAAAAAAATTACAAAAAAATAAAATGTATGTAAGTCATGATTACATCAGACATCCTCAACCTTGGAGTTACATCCCCAGGTTGGTCACTTGATATGCATATGGCGTCATGGGACATTTCTAAGAAATTGTAAATACATTTTTTTGTTAGTATCATAAACATCCATATTTTTGATTTAAACGGGTTTGAATGGGTTTGAACTATGTCATAATGTCTATATAATCCATTTGGAGCTCCCTACAAGTTCTCAAAAAAAAGTAGTTGACAATTAGTCTCTATACGTGAACTTCAGTATCTGTGTCTGGTCCAAATAGGAAGTCTCTCTCTCTCTCTCTCTCTCTCTCTCTCTCTCTCTCTCTCTCTCTCTCTCTCTCTCTCTCTCTCTCTCTCTCTCTCTCTGTGTACTGTGTCTATCTGTGGACAAAGGACTGTAGACTGTAGTTATGGGTCCGCTTGGTGCCCATAACGCCCTATACCCTCAGACACCACGGAAATGATTTCCCCTCCAAGTATCCGCCACAGTTCTGTGAGAGTGTCTGAGGCCCAATATGAGCTCGGGGTTCCAAATAATTTACAGCTGAGAGCACAGGGAGGAAAGTTGGGTGCATTGCTTGTGTGTTTGAGCGCAGATATGTGTGTATGCTTGTTTGTGTGTGCGTATGTGTATCTGCTAAATGCTACGCTGAAACACAGGAGACCTCAGGTAGATTTATAGCGAAGCTGACGGCTCAGCACAGATACCCACCAGAGGCAGTCCTTCACTGTGTGTGGCACACTGCCATACAGGTGCACTGATTGCAGCCCAGAAAGTGGGAATGCGCAAAGACACAAGCGACACACAGATGGGTTCACACAACCAACACACAGTCATGAAGAAGGCACACATTCATTCACACACCCATTTAAATACATACTGTACTGGGACATACAGACGGCCGAACATATGTGCACATACACACATTAACACACTGTTGTGCATACACATAATACACACACAAAGAAGTTTACACACGCACACACACACACACATTCATAGAAAGACCACTTCAAGTTCAGGAAGATAGCTTCTATTGCACGCTGTCTGGAGATCAGCATGCAGATAGGACGCACGCAGCCACAGTGCGTGGCGTCTCTGGGTGTTTAAATGTCATCGCCCTGAGGAGTCACATCGAGGTGCACTGAATATTTCTTCGAGGATGATTCTGTCTCATTGGTAGGGGACCGTCAGAGAAATTAACCAGGGGTTCCCAAATTTACAGATTGACAGATTTTGTGTGACAAAGATTGAGTGAAATAATATCCACAATTATTTGCACTGGTAGACTCCCAGATACACGCAGGGAGTGCATGAATGGAAACACCGCATGAAAAAGGAAATGAATAGATCACCTTGCAAAGGAAGCTGTAGTGGTGAGTCGTATAAGGTTGAGTGACAGCCCGCATGTGTCAGCTCCAAAGGCGGTCTGAAAATTAGCACTTTGATATGTGAGAGTCAGAGCAACATGAGACAACTAAGCGAGTTCCACAAAAGTCACTTGCAACAATGTGCCAAGTGGAAAATTTGAAAATGATAGCAGCATCTGTCAAAACACGGACAAACTTCATCAGCAAGAGGCTCAGCTTTCGCAAGTCGAAGCTCACCAACAGTGATAGACACTTAACAAAATAACTGCCAACTTAGAGCCTCAAGGAATACCATAGAACTGAATCAACACCTCTTTGACCCAGTCTCAACAAACACTACACGCCGCGAGCTTCACAAACGCCGGAATATCTTGGCAATCATATCAAAACTGCCATTCAGAAAGCACTTGTATCCAAGTGCAAAACACAGAGATGGTGTAAGGAGCACAAAACCTTGACCTTGAGCAAGGGAAAAAAAAAATATGGCCTGATGAGCCATCTTTCACCCTGCTTACTGCATCTGAAAAGCTTTTGTGAACCCTATGGTGCAAACACTGTTTTCTCATGATGTTCTCAAGCACGTTAATGCCTCCACACACATGGCCCGAAAATGGAAGTGGATCATGTCAACCGCCGAGACAGTGTGTACATCCCCTGTCACACTGGTAAACACTCAGTGTTTTCGAGAATTTCGTGACCGCTCTATTATTGTTAAATTCATCACTCATCCACACAAGTGTGCAGTGGACAAAGCTGACCTGACATGCATTCCGGGGTCTGCATCAGAGACTTTGAGCTGGAAGTTACTGACCTGAAGGCTTCAGACATGTGGGTAAGTAAGTTCAATTCATTGAATGGAGAGTTAGAAAGACTTGTGTGACAGTGAGCAGAGCTGGCAAGTGAACACAAGTGGACAGAAATGGAAAAAACTTCAATATGTATGTGACAAATAATCTCTTGAACTTGAACTTGAACCTGAAGACCAGCTGATTCTTATAACTTGGAACGAGCTTCCCGTCACATACCACACAATGCAGCGTGTGAGTATTGCCGTATTGACCATGTTTGCCTCTACATACGCATGTGAGCAGTCTTTCTCGCATCTGAGAAACATTAAGAGCAAGCTACGCTCACGTTTAAGTGATGGAAGCCTCAACGCCTGCATGAAGCTTAACCTCACTACGTATGAACCAGACTACAAGGCCATCAGCAAAACCATGCAGCACCAGAAGTCGCATTAATGGTTAAAAGTATTTCATTTATTATTGGTTAGCTACAGTATAACGACAATATTATACTTTTTTAAGTACTCAGAGATGTAAAATATGTTAAAAATGTATGCCTTACTTAAAAAATGCACACATTAAGTTGCATTCAATTTTATTAAATATTATATGGCTCACAAGGAAATACATTTAGAAATATTTGGCGTTTATGGCTCTCCCAGCCAAAAAGGTTCCCGACCCATGGTATAGACAGAGTGCTGGCGACATGCTTCAGCATGAGAATAGCCGCTTTTCCACCAAGATACAGCCCCAGAAACATCTGAGACAGGAACATTAGTGGCCCATAAAATAGTTCTTGGTTGATTTCCCACTGAACCTGAGAGAACCATGGCGATCAGGAGGAGGTGACGTGAAACGTGCAAGGGTTGGGTTTAATACGTAATTCGTGCATTCTGGGTTACCACCTCAAGATCTCTTTGAATCTCCTCCTCTGAAAAGATACTCATTATGGCTTTGTAGAACTTTGTCGTCAGTCCATCAGTCACTGTTGTTGGGTTCTGGATTTCAATTTCCTTTTATAAAAACAAAAGTACTGAGAGGCAGCGAGTACTATGAATACCATTACACTCCAATGGTTCCCGCTGTGCTGAAATGTACCACCTCACTGACAGTGGCTTTTTTCCTGCAGTGGAAAAGCCCCGAATGCGTCTGGGAGTACTAGGCCATACTGTACGTATTTCCCTTTCCATAAGGTAGGTATTTGTAGATTTTAGTTTGATCACGATTTCAACTTCATTCAGGTCTGGTGCTTGGACCCCCCTGGAGTGTTGGTTTGCGTGCTGACTGAGGACATCATCATAATAATATGTGACCCACTGCAGCAAAACCCAACTTGTTGCACATTTCTAAAATCGCCACGAGCCGCCAAATAAATTGAAAAAACCTTTTGAGAAGGAAAACATTTTTTTTCCAGATTGGCGTATGTTCAAAGCTGAGTTTGATTTATAAATAGTAGATAAATGTTAAACCGTCAAGTTAAAAACACAGTTCACTTACCGAGAAGCCGATCGATCGTTTCCTTTACCGCGACCGTCCAGGTGAAGATCATTCCTCCATATTCCATGTGATGTGAAGTCACAATGTGAAACCGTTTTGATAGAGTTCAACCTTTGAATCTTACGTGTTTTATACACACACCAGGATACATTGTTGTGTAGGTAGGTTAATTCTCAAGTTTACCTGCAAATGCAGCCACGGGCGAAAAGAAAATGAAAATTCCGAAACAGACTCTCAGAGTGTAGCTGGGGTAAGGTGTGGTCAGCCGACATAATAACTCCAAGAACTTTGAAGATATTAGGCATACGCACATTTATATATTAAATGAGACACAGAGGTTGATATACAAGGCCAATATTATTGACAGACTGTACATTTTGTTGTGTTGTATATTCTGTTTATTATAAGAACATGTATAGTCTTACTGTTAAATAAAAGCTTTTTTTTTTTTAAACAAAGATGTTGTGTGTTGATGAAGCTGTTCAACATTCCCTCCAAACACAAGAACGATGCAGCGATTTCCCCATTCAGCAGGGTGTCAAGTGGCCATGTGGCAAGTAGCCAAGTGCCTCTGTTGGTCCTCCAAACCATTTCATTCTGGGAACTGGCTGAAGGAAGCCAAGTATGGGGGAAACTTTGTGGGTGATTATCTCAGAAACACAGTATGCCGCACCCTTGTCATTAACAAGCCATGGCTTTAAAAATATATGCTTGACACCTTGTGTGACACCTTGTTTTGAAGCTCTGACTCTCCACTTTCAAATGCCGGGAAAAAAAGTCACCAAAAGTACCGAAAATCTGCGGTGGTTCACATATGATGATGATGACAATGATGAAAATTATAGAGGAAAGTAAGTGTATATTATATACTTCATCCTATAATTGACATTGTTCACACTCCTATATATCTTTCTGTTGGATCTTGGATTTTATCCTGCAACAACAGTGTAATTTCCCTGCAGGGAGGAAAGTAAATGGGATGTAATCCACACCAGTGTGTGTGTATGTATTGCATGTGTGCATGATGCATTTTGCACTGTAAAAAAAAAAGGCGCATTTTATTTTCCACTCAATAGGCTAGGCCAGTCGACATTCCGTCTAAAGGGCTTTCATCAGCAAATTTTAAAACTTCCAATGCATGGTGCCAATGAAATGGATTTTTTTTTTTATTCTAAGATTGCTTTTGGGAATGCTATTTTTTTCACAGCAACTTTTTTTTTATTTTTTTTTTTTACAGAGGTGAGCGTGTCGTCCTCTAAGCAACTTTGCAATGTACCATACATAACGCTGGAACTGTAGTCCCTGATAGAAGAGATTATTTCCTCCAGTAAGTGTGCGAGTGGCTCTACCTCTGAGGAGCCTCTGGAACCATTGTCTGCAGTGCCGCAAAGAGGCTCAGAGAACTATTCGTCTGAAGACATCGCTTCTCTCATCTTGTCAACCTCTATTCCCCCTCTCATCTTCCCTCCTTATCTCCCCCCATTGACTTTCTCCCCTTCTAATCCCTCCACCGCTCTTCCTTCAACCCTCCTCTCTCACCATAGTCAACCACTCGTCCAATTTAAGTGCTCTCTTACTTCTCAACCACTTCACGACCTTTCCGACTGCTCCTGACTAATGTACATATTGTGAGCCACTTTCGACGAAAGCGTCAGCAAAAAAACATACATGTTATTAATGTCATCTTCACTTCTATCTCCTTTCTCTTACTTCATTTTTACACTAAACCTCACCAACCAAGTCATGTGGTTGCTGTATCAAATATCCAATTTACGGCTGTTCAAACTCATTTTTCTTTTCCTTATCTAATTCAACATATTTGACAGTTCTCGAAAACAGTTTTATTCTTGATCACCGATGAAAGAGTTGAGCTGCTCGCTAATGGTGCATTCCGAAGCTCATCGAAAGGGTCAGAGTTCAGGCCAAGGTTGGAGTTCAAACCAATGGAACACTGGGTGATGTGACTTACTCGCGGCTTAATCCTCATTTAATCCATTTTTAATGCATAATCCATTTCTCCACATTCCCAACTTTCCTTTCTTTCCTACATCTCTTCCTCGCTAATACTCAGTCCTCGTTCCATTCACATATCACGCTCTTGCTTTCCTTTCTGCCAAAAAACAGTTCTTTACTCTAATTTATCCCTTTGGCTCCATCCCCTTCTTATCAACTTCTCTTCTTAAACCCGCCCATAATCACGTTCCACATCCTACTTTTCCCTTTTAACAATCCCCTCTTATTTCTTCATGTTCACTTCTATGCTCTTCTCCTTCTGTCTTCCCCAACCACCATATCATTTTTCTTTCCCTCACCCATTCATCCCGACTCACCCCCACCCCCCCCCAGGCCTGGACACACACACACACACACACACACACACACACACACACACACACACACACACACACACACACACACACACACACACACACACACACACACACACACACACACACACACACACTATTTCTCTCTGACATTATGTCGCCAATCTCTGGATTTGTCATGTCTGATACAGGTGCTGAAAAATAGCTAGTTTGGGGCAAATTTAATCTGATATCCAAACAGCGCAGGCGAAAATGTCACTTGACTGATGGAAGGGCAAATTCCAACGTACAACACTGTAAATCACATTCGCCATCGGCTTTAGTAACCAGGAGGACGTGAGGTCTGAAAGACAAATGTGTCAAAATATATAATCCAACCGGATCTGGAACTTTTTCTGGTTTATTGTCATTTCCACAATTTTCTCATCCATTTTTTTGTAATTAATGCCAGACATACCTCCAGAGAGGTACAATGTCCCCCTTTTAGCCTCTAAACTGCTAAATTACCGCCTCACTTTTGGGTAATTTGGGCGTCAGATGGAATTCTCGAGGTGGAGGCAAACTGCAAACGAGCGTTATGCAGTAGCAATTACTTTTTTTTTCTGTGACGTTATGTACAATATGAGGAATTGAACTGCATTGCATGCAAAATCAATTGCCCACAGCACAATTTAATGTAGATGAACACATGACGATGCACTGCAACAATATCTACAGTATCTACTGCACCTACCACTGTATACACAGATTAACCCGACCATGTGAAAATGCATTAATAGACCAATACAACCAGGGCCCATATATAAAAAACTTTTCTCTTCATCATGTCCATATACGGTATATATATATATATATATATATATATATCGCGTTTTTTTAATAGAGCTGGCGGACAAGAATATTGTTTGGGTGACATTGGAAATAATTATTATGCATACAAGATGGATACGATTATTTCCGTCACTAGCCATGAAAGAATTTGTGTTGCACCTATGTATGTAATGTAAAAAAAAAAAACTTTTAAATACAAATTGTAGATAAATAATTAAACAAAGAACTACACAAGTAAAGAAATATATAAATACATAAACAAACAATAGAACAAAGCATTCTTGTGGACAGCACATGTGAACAGATAACAGCGGCGCCGACTCCAGCTCTTCATGGAGCTGAGTTGAACAGTGAGAGTTAAGGAGCAGCTGAGCCCCACCGCCCCACCCCACAGGTGTTACAACTAGCGGCTGCCATTTCTATTCAGCGGCATCGGCGCGTCGGGGCGACACGTTCGGGGGAAGGCGCCTCTTCTGAACTCGCCGACTGGGTCTGTGTGGACAATATATCCCAGAGTCGCTGAGATTAAATCTCTTTATCTGTTTGCGGGGAAGTTTCAGGAGGCCTGGCGACCCGGCCCCCGACACCCTGGGCCAGCAGCACTGTCCAGATAAGCTCCAGCGGTCGGCCTCGGAGGTTCTGCTGGCCCACCTCCGAGGCCATGATTATAAGAACGAGTGGGGGGGTGCGAGTAAGAACAGCGAGATAAGCCGCGAAACAGTGAACCCGATAAACAAAAATAATGTTGCCACCGTTGCCGAGCGGGGGCAAGTTAGAGTTATGGGAGTTGGGCTCAAAATTATGTAAATGAGTTAAGTATATTAAATAATGACGTTAACATTGCGTTGAACGCCACGCATTCATCACTTAATGAATTTTCGAATCATGTGTTGATTTATTGCTTTGCAAACACTTGTACATTAAATCAAGGACGATTTAAACTCTCATTCATTGAAAGTGGTAAATGTCCAGCTGGGCAAAGTACTCTGGTTCCAACAGTCTGATCTGTTATCGGATTTAATGTCTGGTGGTGTTTGTTGGGTGACTTCGTGCTTGCACGTTCAAGCATAAAGGAGAGGGAATGGGGGGGAATTTTAATATATTGATATTTTTAATATATTTTTCTGTGTGTGCGTGCGTGCGTGTGTGCGGGGGAGTGAAGCTCTTGTCTGCAGAAGCGACGAGTCTCTCTTTTGTAATCAGACTCGTCACAATGACCGCCTTCTCTGAATGAAAATAGAGCTATCGTGAAGAGGTGGCTTTCACTTTTACAATTTGTGTTTGTCTCTGTCACACACACAAACTCAAGGAGACATTACTTGCGTCTTAATAGCTAAAATAACATTAGCATTGACTGTATTATTATCGTTTTGCAATAGAGCCGTTGATTGATTTGCCAATATATGGCAGATTTATTCAGATTGGTGTTGATTCAGCTCCACTGAAAAAAGCCTGTACGCGACTGCAGGCTAGATCGCTATTTTATCGATTTTAACTGACACATGATTATTACGCTCATTAATAACGCTGGGCATACATTTTAGCTCACTGTTTCCCTTGTTATTTCACTATTCATATGCAATTTGTTAGTCATTTATTTGGTTTTAATTGAATTTGATTTGAGTATGTGTCTTCACTTATTCAGACTTGGATATTTAAAGGGGATTATGTTATGCTTTTCCTTATTTTCTGTCCTATATATAGTGCAAACCTTCTCTTTGGCGTTCCTCTTTTCCTCTTGCCTGGCAGCTAATGATATAAAAAAAAAAAAAAAAAAAGCCCAGGCTTCAGACTGCTCTGAATATTTTTTTTATACCTTCAGCACAAGCTGACATCAACGTCAGATGGATTTCTTTATATGGTGATCTGCTCCAGGCAGAGCACCTCCATGGAGTGCAGGGACGCCGAGTACAGGGCCACGCCCATCCAGCTGCCCCGTCTGTCTCGGAAGTTGTCCGACCGCTTCGCCGACTGTCCATACGTTTTATCTCAAAAATAATTGATACCCGCCGAGGTGTAAATTGGATCGTCCGAACATTCTGTCGGCACTGACAAACAGAATGAATCCGCCAGCAGCGTCTCCGCCCCCTCCCCGTCTCCCTGCTTCCCCCCCGGTGGGACTCGGTGCCCGGCGCCGACGGAGCGGGAACGGAGCTCCCGTCCCCGGGCAGGAGGAGCGGAGGGATCCGAGCCACTCCAGCACCGCCCTAATCGGCCTCCCAATCGGAGGAGCGTCTCCACTCCCCACCGACGAAGGACCGGGCCCGAGCCAGCCGCCATGCGAGCTTGATCGCCACTGAACCGGAAATAATAATAAAATAAATATATAAAGATTGATTTAAAGTTTTAGATCATAATTATATATATATATATATATATATATATATATATATATATATATATATATATATATATATATATATATATATATATATACTGTATATATATACTGTTTATATAGTATAGTATATAGAATAAAATATATGTTAATTTAAACATTATTTAATGTAGTCGATGGTGGCAAGGAGGCCCTAGGCGTGTGCTTCACAATGCCTCTTTCCCCATTCAATGACTCAACCGGATCTCACTGTAACTTTTGCCAGGGGCAAGCGGTTGAGGCTCCGCTTCCTCGCAGTCGGGTCTACCTCCGTGTTGACGCAAACCTCCAGAGTTCCATCCATTGGCTGTGAACTACCAGAGGCCTTCAAAGTGGCAGCGATGACTCCTGGGAAGGGTCGGCCCACGGAAAACACCGAGCCCTGCATTCCACTGCAGCGATGTGGGCACCGAGCTCTTAGGCTATTTTTACCACGGCTGTAATTCCAGAGAGGTTCTTCTTTGCTTTGATTAGGCCCGTGATGCAATAGCGAGCGTTGCCTCCTACAGAGAGTACCAAATCAGCCGCAATCACAGTGAAGATGATCCTCATGGTTGCTGTGTTATTATGTAAGGTAGTGTCTTTTGCGCCCCAACAAAGTTTTCTGGCAAATAATTAAAGACAAAGAAAAAACACAATATAATATGTTAAATAGCTCCATTTTAACCATGAGCGACGGTGATGAGGACAGCCTCACTTTGATTAGCTTGCTTAGGCACAACTGCATGTTTTACATATCGATGCACTTTATTGAGCTGGTTGATGGATGGTGATTGAGCTCCGTTTACATTTGCTTGCTTTGCATTAATTCTCCTCTTGTCGTGCTGTTTTTTTTTTTTTTTTTTGCTGTGACTGAGAAAATCTCTCCGTTACGCACAGGGCTCTTTTTCTTTCATTACATTAGGAGTAAATTAAATACATCCGCCATAGAAGAAAAACTTTTGCTTTGTTTGGGGAAAAGATGGCTCCGGCCCGGTGGTTGGCAGGCTCTGATCTAGAAGGTCCATGTTCGCCATCATGATTCTTCATATGATTCGATGAAGTCCCATCGTCTATTATTATCATCCCATCGTCATTATCCCATCGTCGGTATTTTGCACCTTTAGAAACCATCGATTGATTTTTTTTTTTTTTTGTGCCTGAGCTGGAGAGCTGGTTGTTGTTTATCTGTGGTGTTGATTCCTGTTTATCTTTGAAATCTGTCTCTTCTGTTGGAGGTGCCGTTTCTTAACAGTGAATTGGTTTTGAAAGCCTTTTTAAGAGAGAGCATTGCACAAATCAAATTGTCATCAAAGTTTCCGAGGAACTTTGAAGTATTAAGTGTTGAACGTTAGTCATTACCCAAAAGAGCCAAACTCCTAATCCTCCACCAGAATACAACAAATGTCGAAATTCTGAAACGGCATTTTAGGAAATTCTAATGATTATTTATCTATAACTAAATAAGTCAATTGGAGTCAGTCGATTTCACAAACGAACCTCATTTTGTCCTATTGGACAAAATGAGGTTCGTTCGTAAATAAATTTATTCTTATCATTCTTATTATTGTTATTATTATTAATAGATTTATTCTCTACACTGTTATATTCCACTGAGTGGTATTTCACTTTGTCTTTTTCTATTCCATTAACGTATTTGTGGCGTTTTGGCATAACAATCACACTCCAGTACAAGGTTACTCAGTGTAGGGTAAACAGGAACAGGGATCGCTTCACTACCCAGAGAGGAAGGGGACTGATCACATTTGGCAGGTATTTAAAGTCTATTAGGTAGAGTTGGGGAACTTTAATCTATCTGGCTTCCTGCTACACTTGCATTGCACCCTGCATCAGATAAGAGAAAAACATTATGCTAATGTGGACAACAATGGCTGCTCTCTGGAAGCAGATGCTAAAATAATGGCGGTGTGGTTTTGAATACGTCTGCAAGGAGGGAGAGTCGGGGGGTTGGAAAATATTCCAACCATGACCACTATTTTATGTATATGTGTGTGTGTGTGTGTGTGTGTGTGTGTGTGTGTGTGTGTGTGTGCGTGTGTGCGATTGCTTTTGTTTTTGTGCACAAGTATGAATACAATATTACATATCTTCACTCGAGCATTATGTATTATTTTGCCCGTCTTACACAAGCACAGGGAACTCTTACAAAAAATGGGTTTGATAATAAGAAAAGGTCATGAACGCAAAAATAACGTGAGGCTGCGACCGCGGAGCACGGTAGAAGCATGTCGATTGTGCGTAAATTGCAGATTTCGCACACGATCTTTAGTAGCACAGGCTGTGGCAGAGCGCCAGCGATGCCCTTCCAATAAAAAGTGATTTATAACGGAACAAAAAGCTCCAAAATCTTTCAACACCGACACTGTCATTAAATCATGCAATTTCATCGGCTCCGTTTTTTAGGGGACCACTGAAACACTTTCATCCGGCCCTGCATGCCAAGCTTGAAAATAATAATTGAAATGATACCTTTTGAATATTTACAGTGCATTTGAAAACTTGCTCCCTGGATGTATAATTGCACAATTTTGGGAATACTTTAGAAATCATTCAAAAGAAAAAGAAAAAAAGAAAAAAAGAACGATCAAGATATATCCAATGTCATTGCTTGCATTGAAGTGCAATCATATGTTTACAAGTACTTCAAATCGATTATTTGTGAATGTTCCGGGGGAAGGTTCGCAGGGAACTGAAAAACAACGAATTAAATTGCAGCGTTTAACTTGTCAAGTAATTATGGCAAGGCTCTCAAGCCTTGAAGCCCTGAATTCAATGAACAATATTTTCCTGTCAGAAGCGTAGTCTGTGGTACATAACAGACTTTCAAAAATTCATAGGAATGCCACAATATACTTTTACGCAAGACAAAAAGGAAAAATAAAGATCCATACAGTAGAAGAACATTAAACAAAAAGTTCAGAGAAAATACGTTGCTTTATCAAGCATTTTTGGTCGAAACAATCGAAACCCTGAAAAAATGTGTGAAATCCTGTAGGGACTGTCGTCAACGTCCCTCAAAAGCTCGGAATAAACGGTCCTTCTATCCAGCTGCAAGAAGCTGGACGACTATCCTCTCAAGTTCCACAACCACCTCTTCTACCACCACTATGCACAAGGTTTCCATTCCTTTCCAGGTGTAAATGTTGTCTTACATGGTAGTGCTCCACCTTACATGTTTAGGTTTCACGTTGTGTATTCAACGACATGGTCCTCTGCCTTCTTGACCGGGCCAGATTCCCAATCTCAACTAGGCTACTCCTGGTAAAATGAGGGTAAAATAAGCCAAATCAGATAACTCCGAGCTCGCGAGACGCTTCTCTTCTTGGACCAAATCGTAATGGCTCAGACTGGACGCCCTTCCCCTGCAGCTGAGCGCCGTAACTCCTCCCCTTCGTACCAGCCGCGGCCCCGCCCGGGTGGCGGGGGGGACGCACCGGCCCTCATCCTCGTGGCACGCCGGTGACAGATATCCACACGCAATCTCTGTCTCCCTCCCTCTCGCCAAAGCAGATGAGCGGGCGCGGGGAGAAACAGCATGGGGGGCCATTACTGAAGTGACACCCTCTCACTATAAACAGCGAGACTATCGTCACGATCTCCCCTGCAGCTCTCTTCCCGGGTCACCCTCGCTCACTCATGCTCCCCCTCAGGCACACTTGACTCAAACGAGCCTTTTCTTTTATATCGATCTATCTATCTATCTATCTATCTATCTATCTATCTATCTATCTATCTATCTATTAAATCTATCTATCTATCTATCTATCTATCTATCTATCTATTAAATCTATCTATCTGTCTATCTGTCTATCTATCTATCTATCAATCGATCTATCTGTCTATCTATCTATCTATCCATCTCTCTCTCTCTCTCTCTCTCTTTCTCCTTCCCTCAGTCCCGCCATCTCACTGAATCTGCCGCCGACCCGAGCGGCGGCCGCCATCTCATCACAATGCATCGAATATCGGATGGGAATTAACAGACGCCGCCGCTGCTGTGGCCTCCCGTCGTCTCAGGATGGCAGGGGTCACTTTCGTAATGCGCCGGATTGACAGATGCGCGCACGCTCACGCGCACACGCGCACGCACGTACACACACACACACACACACACACACACTATGTGTGTCTTTGTATTGTCCTGTCTCAGTGGCTGCATTTCACTTTCCGCAACTTCTTTTTTTCCCACCTGTATCTGATTGATTTGGGTTTATTTTTGGCGTGCATGTATTTCATGTATGCATGAATTCATGCATGTATATTTCACGTTTTTTTTTTTCTCCTCCGTGCAGCCAATACACAAAGTTTTGCTTACTTTCTTGCTTGCATTGGAAATGATTTGTATTGCATATCATAACATATGAATAATATCAATGCCGTGGTTGGCTCATTGTCAGTGCGGAGCGGTGACAATGATGGTAAGCATGTGTGGACATTATGACATAACTAATGTTAAAACATTAGCACAACATATAACAGCTTGCTCTGTACAACATTGTTTGAAAGGCTCAGTTTTTTGTCGAGGATATGTTCATAAAGAATCTCCGCCGGCAGTCTACTCATCCGGCTCACCACCCCATTCATTCTGTGACATTCGCAAAAAATTATCTCAGGCTGTATCAACACTTGTATTAACGCCGACATTTTGGATGTGAAGTAGCATGGAAACCTGCAGCGCCATGTGAAGGAACTGTGAGATGCTGCCTTTCCAACTAGTGTTAGAGCCATGTACTCAGTCAGATTGTGCATTTCTCCTGTTTTCTGAATCATGTTGACAAGAGCAAGCGAATATCTAAGCTCCTATTAATATTCCTTGGCCTCCACTTCTGATGACTCATGTTGCTTGAAGCACCTTATTTGGCATCTCCCCAAACCAACTCTGTAATGGAACTGCGACATTTAATGGAGAGCAACAGGGGTTAACTGTAAATTTGTAGATTTATATTGAGTTTTCATTGTTTAGTATAGTTTTATTATTATTGTTATTATTATTATTATTATTATTATTATTATTATTATTATTATTATTATTATTATTATTAGGATAGCATTGTATAACAATAAGTTAACATTTTACTCAAACCTTGAAGAATCACAAACATTCACTCAGTAATTTCCTCTTAAATTATTCTACAGTCTCTAATTATTAGTACTCCTAAGTAATTCTAAAAATGATCCTCACTATAGTTTGCTCACTATCCCTCGTTGCTACCGGTGGAGGCACAATTTCGCAAAATATATCTATACACAGTTACCATATATTTCCAATTTCCCTTTATCTCACCTTTTTCCACCTCTTCAAAACCTTCCCTATACCCTGACTTTTTTTTTTTAATCCTTCAGTTCTATATTCAGCTGTCAGTCTCCCTCCACCTCTCCTCCGCTCAACTCCTTCTACCATGCAATGTCCAGCAGAGCACAAACAGCACAAATTAACCTTCATAACAGATTTGTCTGAGTGACAGGTATAAGTGTCACAGGGAGACGTATTTTTTATTTTTTTCATTTTCTTTGCTATCATTTTTACAATGCAGCTTCCTCGGCGCCAATGGCAACTGTCAAGGGCCAGACAGTCGACCACCACTTGGCTATACAGTAGCTGTGGAATATGATGTGTGATGAATGAACGCTATCGATCACGCTTTCCTGAGAAGAGGAAAAAAAAACAAACAAACGGAGACGCGGGGCGAGGGAAATTGAAACGTCAAGGTAAGAGGCACAACATTCAACGGGGCAACTTGAACAAAGACTGTCTGAGACGGAGGGAAATCACAAGAACAACGGCGGCTGTAGGCCGACCCCAGGACCACCGCCATCACAGGTTCCGGGAAATTAGAAGGAAGTGAGCTGTGAGCTGATAGCGGATTAGTGTCAACTTCAAGGAGTATTTATGTCTGTCTACCATGCAATCTCACCCTTACTCGCCATGGTCTGCTGCATGAGCACAAACATGTGTTGCTACGCTGACATTTGGAAGATCCAGACGATTGGTCATCAAGGTACGGGTAGACAAAGCTATACAATACCTCTGAATAAATTGTTGGGGTTAGATTGTTAACTCTGCGCTCATTTATGTGAATGCAAGTAAAGTGGAGAGCATTAAACGTATCGTCACCTGATGCAAGGACGCCAGCCACAGCATCAGGTCACTAACGCAGACGTAAGACGTTGCATTGGTTTCCTAAAAAACAACTATGGTTGAAGAGAAAACTGACAAGTCTGAGAAATGGTGGAGAACAACTGACTGGTGACCGGTAAATTTCCTCGAGATGCACACAGAGTGAAAAAAAGACAAAGGACTGTACATAGAAAACAGCACCCAATCCCAAGATTGTAGAATGACAGCAAATTACAGCTGAGCAAAGGACGAACTAAAGTTGCTGTATAAATGGTCTCAATGGTCTTTTTTAACGTAGCTTTCACTCCGACCAGTAGTCGGCCTACTGACCGTTGAGGTTGAGAGGTGTGGTGTGGGGATGATGTGGTTTGAGCAGCCACATCTGACATGGATCTCGATAACTGAGGACCCAGGATGGGGGTGGCTGCATGCCGGCTGCTCGCTGGTTGGTCTGACGAGCAACAGGTAAAACCCCCATCCCCACACGCACTCAGGAGAGAGGAGCCCTGTCATGACACGTGTCTATCTACTCCTGGCTAATTCCACCGAGCCTTCTCTCTACAATAAACTGATGTGTCTACAACCCCGTCTTCTGTGTCTCTGTGCCGGAGGTCCCCGAACACGCCACTTGGCTGGCTCGTGGTGGGCGAAACTGCCACATGGGGAATTGGAGAAAGAGTCAAGTTCAGCTGTGTCAGTGTCTTATTAGCCACAAAAGTTTAAAGCTCATCTTCAAACGTTGACCTAATCCCGGATGGTATCTATTGTAGCCCCCAAAACCCAAACAAAACAAAATCTTAGAACCTCCATCCTTCCCCGAAGCCCAAACTTATTCATGCCTCCCGGAAATTATTCCAGCCGCCTGTTCTCTCTATCCAGCTTCTCACTCTGTCATCCATCCTTTATTGCTTCCTTTCAAGTCCTCACACATTTTTTCATTTGCCCAATCATCTCCCCACCCCTTTCCCCCTCTACCTGTCCTCTAAGGCACTCCTGAAATGTAATCTATCCATGAACCCTCTCTCTCTCTCTCCATCGCCCTCTTCTCTCAGGTACCCTTACTTTCCCTTTGCTGTTCAAACATTCACTTATCGATAAATTCTCATAATCAAAACTACGCCATCCGCTCATCCATCTTTTTTTGGGTTCTTCTGTTGTTGGTTGTTTTGTTTGCTGTGGAGACATCACATTTAGCTTTTACATGACAGTGTTTCCTGCTGTAGATGCTGAAATCCACAGTGATTTGTTTAAGTACATTTGTCATGAGTGCGCGAACCAACTTTAGATCACAGTCAAGCAAAAGCAAAGCCATGAATAAAAAACAAATACTGTAACATGGCAGTAGTAGCAGAGTAATGGCGAGAGTAATAAATAATGTGATTTGTGTCAGAGCTCGAGATGGTGAATCCGTGTGATCACAAGCCAGCGACCAAACTTAAATTGAATAAACTGGCACATTTCGTCTTCAGACATCATGACTAAGGTCAAGTGCCCAAAGTCATTGTTTTTCCTTCTGCTTTCAACAAGTGCAGCTCGAATCTTGTGTTTTTTTTTTTTTTTGGTTTTTTTTTACAAGTGTTTCTGTAGTGGCGTTCCCCGAATCTTGTGAACAACAAAGCCCCCAAGAACAGAGGAAACCACAGTTAAATAGTTAAATCGTACAGTTAAACAGTTTTTTATGTCTTCATTGTGTTTTTGTTGGCTACATTAACTTTCAGCTGGTAAGGGAGGGGCATATGACATTTTCATTTTGAACTGTAAACATTATAATTCTAATAGACGTCCCCTTGTTTATGATATCCTAATCAACAACGTAAATTCACCAACAGCAGCAGATTACGTGGGGTGCAATGCATGTGTTGTGCAAGAATAACACTGTTTACAGCACCGTCAGTTGTCACATATTTCACTTTGTATTACAATTATTATTATTAATGATGATAAATGCTCTTCAGCTCTGTAGTGAACAAGAATTTTCAAAATGAGCATCACTCAATACATTCTCACAGTGGAACAACATTTTTCAACACACTTAATCCGTAACGTGTGCAACTTGTTCAACTGCAGTATTATGCAAACCATATTACATCATGGAAGCTGTATCTGAAGTTGTGAAGTTGAAGTCGTGACTGAAAAGGTCATTCAATAAATCAGCCAATGGGATGAGTTTGCCTTTTCCAATTAAAACAAAAAAGCCAACGTTTCCTTACTTCTATGGATAATCCCGGTTCCGGTTCCACATGCTGTTCCTCCATGCTGCAGTCTTTTCAGCTGCTAATAATTCAGAGTATTATAGTCACAATACTAATATTTCATGGCTGTCTTGCAAATGTTTCATATTTCAGCCTATTTCAGTGCGTTGCAAGCGAACAATTTGTGACAAATAAAACCGTGCTTTAGTTTATCAAAGCAAAAGGTCAAAAAAGAAAAATCAGAAAATTGAAGTACACATTTGTGGTCATGAGATGGTGAAGATATAGAATATTTCTAGAATATAATTTAATAAAAATAAACATTCCCAATTATGCTTATTGTGTTTAAAGGACATAAAATCTAAATGTATTCAGGTCATAGGGGTACATGTGTTGATACTCTGTTGAAAATTTGAAGTGAATTAAAGATGTTAAAAGTGTCACAATTGGAAAAATGTATTTTAATGAGGCTTAATGTAGTTTAATCATACATGTTTAATCATATATCAATATAAATAGTCCCTAATCTCTTATCCACCTCTACTTTACGTATATCCATTTTCTGGTAAATATATCTTTTTTTTTTCTTTTTCTTTTTTGTGCGCAATATTAGCTCATTAAGCTCACTATTTATAAGCATTTTCAGCATGAATTAACTCGGAAAATCAGCAAATTAGAGGTATATTTTATTTTTCTTTTCATTCCCATGGTGCCCTCTGGGTAACATTGCAGAGACTTTGATTAACATTAAAGGTGTTTTTACCCTGTTGAGCACTTTGGAATGACCCAAGGTTGGCAAAAGCTGGAATTAAGCTGTTATCCTGTCCTCCACACCATCACTTCCACCTATCAATATAGGTGGGTGCACAACACACACCAATTCATATCTATCTATCTATCTATCTATCTATCTATCTATCTATCTATCTATCTATCTATCTATCTATCTATCTATCTACCTATCTATCTACCTATCTATCTATGCATCCAACCATCATTCAATTCTCTTCCCTCAGTGAAAATATATAATATAAAAAGGGAAAGCTATGTTTCCCTTGCAATTCTTCATCAGACGTTCAGAGCTTTTACCGTAGTGTGTGTATATCGGTGGGAATACTATTCGGATCCAATTCCCTGTACACCATCTATCTAATCTTCACACAAACCCGGTCCTATAATTTCCAATCCGCGGGGGGGAAGAGCCTTTCGCAGGGATCGAATTTACCCTTCGCCACCACGGCAATCCCGGCCGCCCGTCCCAACAAATCAGAGGCGGGCGCTGTGACAGGACCAGGAAGCGGCGAATATAGGTATGGGAACCAAAACGCCGGCGCTCTGATTGAAGAGCGAGGAGCTACTCCGGGAAATGGACGGCTGAATATGTTCGACTCTGAGGGGAGGAGACAAATGCGGGTAATGCAACCGGGTGCCAAAGTGCCAGGGTGTTTTCTTTCCATTCAGACAAGATGTAGCAGGTACGCGCCATAGAGACTGTTTCAAATCGACTGAGACGGCTTTTGAGTCACAACAGAGAGGGTGAGGGGATGAGGAGGGGATGATGGGGGGGGGGAAGGGAGAAAAAACACAAAGTACAGGTAAAAAAGTGAAAAAAAAAAAAGACATAAAAAAAAAAACTAAAAGGGAAACAAAAAAGATGTGAAGGAGCAAAAGATCGAGAAGATCGACAGAAGGGTGAAGTGGAATGGCACCGAGGAGGAGAGGAAGAGGGGGAGGGAGGGATGGGGGGAGGGAGAGAGGGAGGAAGGAAGGAGGAGAGGGGGCGCGAGAGGAAGAGGAGGAGAGATCGGAGGGCGACGAAGGTATAGCCACGAAATAAATGAAAGAGAAGGAGAAGGAGAGGCGATCATCCTCTCTTCTTTCGGCACCGCTCCCAGGAGTCGAGCGCCAATTAAGAGATGGGCTGCGGCATTTGCCTGTTGTGGAGTTCAATTTGTTGTATAAAAACGTTCCTATTGTCTCAGTTGTTGTTTCAACTGACATCGACTTCCAATTGAGACGGCTACAAAGTTCAGCCGTCGGCAGAAAACCAGCAGAATGGTGCCAAAAAAAAAAACCCCTCAAAATATTGACTTGAACATGCTCGGCAAACTGATCGCCGCAAACCTAAATAATAAACGAGGTCGTTCCTGGAAAACAGAGAAAATCATCGATTCGTCCTTAACTTGTTGCATGACTTAAAGTCAAACGTTGGCAAGATCGTGCTTTAAGTTAAGTCCTGGAATTTCTTTCAGGTTCTGCGTCCAGGCCTGCGAGGACAGTCTCTGACGGGCACTGCACTTAGCCTCAGTGTCAGGAACTCAAGGTAGAAATATCACAATGTAAAGTCACACCCGCTCCGGTTAAATCCAGGGAATGGCCATCCAAACAGTTTCCCGTTTCCCAGGAAATATAATAACAGGAAAATGGAAATTTATACACTCCCCCCCCCCCCCCCATTTAGAACATAATTGAATAGGCCAATATTTAGAAATGTAGGCCTAAGGTTTGGTTTCTTAAAATGTATGCATTGCATATGTTTGAATACATGTTTTACAGTTTATGTAGCTGTGTGCACCCTCACGGTGGCACACACTGAGAGCTTAGTGTGATTAATAAACACACAGCGCCAAAGTCTGTTTGTTTTAATTAGGTTGATATCTGTTTCCTTTATGACTGGCCCCGCTCTGGTTTATTTATAATAGACCGAAGCATATTTTGTTTGATTATGTGGTACATTTTGTATTATTATTGGACATTCTGTTATATTTTTTTATTTGCGTAGACCTCTAATGTGATATACTGTGGGCTATTATTTTGTTATAATTAGTGGTGTAATGGAACACAGTTGATCCGCACGGGCCGGCCCCCCCCCCCCCCCACGGTTTCGGCTCGCATTTGAACAGCGGATTAATTGCAAAATTTAACATCACAGTGGAACAGTTTTATTGCCGCTGTTACTTTTTTAAGTAATAATTCCCCAAATCTCGATGCAGAGTTGGGGTTAAAAGACGAGACAAGACGGATGCCTGCGGTGTTTCACTCTGAAGCGCAACGATTGGTCCATTGTTTGTCGCGCTGCGTTGCTGCTGCTGTAACTCGCTTCGTTCTGAACTGATTTTCAAGAGTTATAGTTTGTTATAAACGTGAGAACATGATGCTGGTTACTTATTGGAATTAAATTCAGTTACTACTCATCATCGTGACATTCACTACTTTGTTTCAAGGAAGAAGGTATCATGCCTTATATTGCACTGTAATTTAACACATGAGTAATGGATATTTGATATATTTTAAGATTTTATTTAAACCTTGGACATCTTGAATGTTGTTTTCATTTAAGGCCATGGGCAAAAGTTCCTTGCTTTAATTTATTCACAGAATAAATGGAAAGCAAATCCCCCCCCCCCCCCCCCTTTTTTTGTTTTTGATGATCCGAACAACCATCCAATCGAAAGCGTGATATGATCCGAAATGGGAGTTTTGTGATCGGCTGCACCCATAGTTATAATGTGAGAGCACTGCAGTAAGCCTGCCCTGTTCTTAAAATGCCCATTTGCATTTTGCACATGAAGCGTGACATGCAGGCCGCTGGGGTTGTTCACTGTATTGGCTTAGATGCACAATTCGGAGGCTAATGTTGTGTTAACTTTGAGTGATCATTGACTTCATTACTATATCTAACATTGCTTGGCTATGGAAGGCTCGCACCAGCAGCCTCGGAGCGCTTACAGAACGGAGCGTGGAATCCGTCTCGGCTTAATGGAATGATTTTGGAAACGCCGAATGACTTGCTTTAATGAATTTCTTGGTTTACACAATGAAGGATTGTAAAATAAATGTCACTTCCATGAGGCTTTCTCAGCAGACGGATCACAGGAAATGAACTTGGCATTTCATATTACTCGCAGGAGTCACGGCTTGAGCGAAATCCAAACTGAAATTCAAACATGTGAAATTGGTATTATCTTCATTCTGATGTTGATTGGTACGAATGGCGCTCATCCATGTTTCTCCTTGCTGCATTTAGTGTTGCTCGAAACATGACCAATGCGTTTTGACAACAGCTGAAAAGTTAACTTCCTGGGATTCCAGGGATAGTGCATCTTACCCGGGATAGAAAACGTCAAATATTTCAGGAAAAATATTAAACCCTAACACACACACACACACACACACACACACACACACAAAATGACTTAATTGAGACAAATGTCAAGGCGGGTTAAAATGTTCTCTCATTTTTCAGTCGCCAACAATGGAGGATGTGACGTGACTCTGTAAAGCAGGCATACGGCCCCGCACTCGCGCACGCCAGGCAAACGGAGATACACATGAACATGCTCACGCAAAAAAACCGACACCCAAACGCTCTCCCTCTCACAGTCTGTGTCACCCTTCCTCTCCCATCGCATCACGGCATCAGGACCACGGAGTGAGCTGCCTCACCCTCACAACTTTGTCCTGGTCAGAGAGAGGGAGAGAGAGGGAGAGAGAGAGAGAGAGAGAGAATGACAGAGTGTGTGCACATAGATATTTGACGAATAGATAGACTCACTCGCACTCCCCTAGAGCACCAGGCCTTCACCACTGTCACCTTTTTCCCCACTATGGCGGTGCTCCCCATGCCACCATAGAGAGCATAACAAGTAATACAGGCGATGGAGGGACGGATATTTTTTCTGATGTGTTTAACCATTTGGGAATTACTGTGGTGTGAGGACAAACTGAGCCACTCGGCCAAGACGGAGTTCACTCTGTAGTACTTACAGCTCCGGAGCTCAGGGCTTTGTCAACATCTCTCCAATAACCAAGTAACAGACAGAGTTGTCGAGAAAAGCATGAATGGAGAAGTGGTTGATTGTGGGGGTCAGCAGCAATGCTAGGGTCAAGACCTCAGTCCCATTAGAATGTGCCGGGGGCAAGAAAGAATAAGAGCAATTTAGCTAAAAGCTGTATGTGCACTACAAGTGCTACTAAACTACTGATTACTAATGTACTGGAAGTGGCTGCCAACGAACAGCCAGCAGTCGTTGAGAAATGCCGAGAAACCGAGTGAAAGAGCCTTGATTATCATCAGAAAACACCCCTCCTGCACTTCCCCTTCCTCAAGCAACACCATCATTAGCCATTTAGAAAGCGCTTTTAAAGGAGAGGAGAACGTCAAAGGCGGGAGAAAGACGGATAGAGAGACCGAGTGGGAACAATCGCGTGAATGCAGTGCGTAAATGGATCCGGCAGGTGCCACACAGAGTACCACAGAGCATTGGTCCTCGAGGCCTAGGATATCGCCCGGCATCTACTCACAGTTCCTGGCCTACATGCCGCAGCAAACTCTCGAAATTCCCCCTCTGTGACAACCGCTGATGCTCTGTGATTTACAAACTTCTACAGGCTTGTGACAGTGGCACAAATTGAGGCATCGTCTGCGGAATTAGCGTCGTTTTTTGAAATTAAACAAAGCAAAATCAAACAAATTCGACAAAAAGTGGTCAAGTATGAATTTCGACTTTGTTGTTGATCTACCCATTTTTCTCTCACTCTACGTCTTCAAAAAGGGATGACTCTATAGAGAGCGAAGCGACAAGGTTGTCCAGTGTCCACATGACTCTGAATATATAAATACAATTAGTGTTCTATTTTTTTTTTTGGACATAAAATAAAGCATCTTAGCCACATGGCAAACTGGCTCTGTCTGAAGTTTACATCCATTTAATTACACAAATTAAATATATTGTTGAATTAAGCATGGCTGGGAAGGGAGGTGGAGAGTTTTGCAGTTTGGGGGAAAATGAAATATCCGTAAAGGAGCCAAGAAAAAAACAATTGGCCTTCCTACAAAATGCACTGAAGCAGTTCCAAAAGAGATAGAGCCACTGTTTTAATGAAGTGGAACTGTTCTTGCTCCGACTTGTTTTATTGCATCACTACTGCGGTGGAGGCTTCACCTCGGAGGAAATGTTTGAAAAGCCATATGTTATTGTACTGGCACTCTACTGGAAGTTACATTGGGCATTTATCCAGGGCAAGCCCTTTAACAATAAAAAAAGAAAAGGACATTTTAATCGATGCATCATCATCGTTATGATCAAAGCACTAGTGAGTCGGGGTGATGATTTAGTTGCATTATGTGGCTGCTAATATACCCAGGCAGTTTGGTTTATTGGGAGATACTAAATAGCATTAATGGATGTGGCCTAACCCATATTAACGTCTATGAAAACAAACAAATAGGGATGAAAAATTGACAAAAACATATATTGTATTGGGCATATACAGTACAGTATATTGTGTGTTGTGCAGGGTCGCAGGAGGATTTATACTAACAAATTAAACAAACCATATAATATATGTTGGCCAACGTATTGTTGACAATAGGGCAGTTTCTCATCAATTCCCTACGTAGTAAAGGTAGAGTTGAGGAAGTAGAGGGAGAGTAGAGGGAGGGAGGTAGAGCAGAGTGTGGTAGAGGAGAGGTAGTCGAGTAGGGTAGGTCAATTAGAGGGAGCAAGAGCAGAATGAGGCATCAGAGGGAGAGTAGAGGCAGAATAGTGTGTCCTTATGAGACTGAGGAGTTTATATAGTAGCACGGCCAGACAATTTAAAGTATTTGCACAAACTTTCCCTTCAGAAAACGAATGGTGAACTTGAACTTGAGCAACACAGAACAAGGCCTTAAGATTGTTTGGCATGCATTGTCTTGGATAGTAGAGACCTTAAATATGCATTTATAAAGTTTTTAAGGCTTGAGAGGGAACTAATCTTTTACAATGAATTGTTCCATTTTCTGTAGGGCCCAACAAAAGGACAAACATCAATTCCTTGCAAGAGCAATTCAAATAGAATTAAAGACACATTTCAACAAAATGGTAGAAGGAGAAATTGTGGTGCACATTTCAGTTTACATTCCAATTTGCACCCCTGTTCCCCGAGATTGCGTGGTGTGGTTTGGTTTGCATGTACACCGATCAGCCACAACAAAAGAAACCGTCTTCTTTCATTGTTTCGTGGTGCAGTTCTGACGCTCGTCAGAACGTGACGTGCCCATTGTAGGTGCTTTCGCGGTGGACATGGGTAACCTGTGATGCACTGTGTGTTCTGACACCTTTCTATCATAGCAGCATTAACTTTTTTCACATATTTGTACTACAGTAGCTCTTCTGTGGGGTTGGACAAGAAGGGCGAGCCTTCGCTTCCCACATGCATCAATAGGCCATTTGGCGCCCATGACCCTGTCGTCGGTTCACCAGTTGTCCTTCCCTGGACCACTTTTGATAGGTACTAACCACTGCATACCGGGAACACCCCACAAGACCTGTCGTTTTGGAGACGCTCTGACCCAGTCGTCTCGCCATCACAATTTGGCCCTTGTCAAAGTCACTCAGATCCTTACGCTTGACCATATTTCCTGCTTCCAACACATCAACTACAAGAACTGACTGTTCACTTGCTGCCTCATGCATCCCACACCTTGACAGGTGCCACTGGAACGAGATGAGCAATGTTATTCACTTCACCTGTCAGTGGTTTTAATGTTGTGGCTGATCGGCGTAGGTCACTGGGAGAGCCAGAGCAGCCTGGAACAATTGTGTTTGTGGTCAGTCAGATGGATCTGGGATCAAGGCAACAGCGCTCAGGCCTTCTCTTCACCCACACACACAGCCAGCGACTGAAGAATAATGGATACAATAATGAAAGTTTGGTTAACTGAGATGGGGAGTCAGGTCATGTTTTGAGGTTGTTAGCAGCTTGATCTGCAATAATCGCTGCCAGGAAATTTGCTGCAAATCCCTCACCCTTTTCTATTCGCCATTCTCATTCTTCCTTTCCTGCTGTTGTTTCGTTTTGTCCCACCTAAAACACACATACTTTTGATCCTTCAATCACTCCCGGACTCTCCTCTGCTTGTTGTCCCGCACATCATAGGAATTTTTACTGTCTCGAGTAAACTGGGGACAAATGCAACATCTGCAAAAACAAAATTCCCACAAACTGCTACTGGATGAAACTAGCCGGTCAGTCAATCCACCCATTCCTCTCATCCAGTCAGCCAATCAGCAAGTCAGTCCCTGGCCTCCATCTATCCATCCATCCATCCACTATTTGCCGTAGCAGAGGAAGCACACAGATAGTAATACCAGTCAGTCGTAAAACTCTGCCCTGACTCCACTTCTCCTTGTCCGAGAGTTCGGTAAGGACAGCGCCCCTAAGCCCTAAGCGTTCAACTGTGTCTGCGTGTGGGTGTGCGTTGTGTGGCAGCTTGCCCTCGTCTATGCCTATGTGTACGTGGGAAAACAAACTCACTCCAACTTCAACGTCAATGTCTCTATCAGCCTCTCTCTCTCGGCCGGCCTTTCGTTCCGCATGACGGGCGCCTCTGATTGGGTGTTGATGAAAAACACAGTTTCCCAGAGCTCACTGCAGCCAACCGCCCGCTCATGCGGCCATCCGGCCCGTGTGCGGCCGGCGTGTGATTTGGTGTCTGGCTTTGAAGAGGCATAGCTTCTGTGTCATGCTCTGCCGAGCCACACATGACCGTGGCGGCGTGGAGCAGACATATTGATACGCTGGAAGCTCGAATCGATCCTCTGTTTGCGTGCTTGGACATTTGTGGGTGTGTGTGTGTGTGTGTGTGTGTGTGTATGTGTGTGTGGGTGCGTGGGTGCCCGGGTGCGTGTTTGTGTGTAGGTGTGTGTCTGTGTCTGTGTGAGCATGTTTCCGGTGTTTGTGTATTTTTGGAGGAGCTATTTTTTTGTTGCCGTTTGTTTTGCACTACACTCAACAGTCTCGATAATACTGCGGAACTGGCGTAGGACGGACTGAGGCTATGAGATTCTACTGCAGGTAGCAATGTAAGATAGAGGCGATGGATGCTCAGCATGAATTCCAATGCATCTCTTATGCATCATGGATGAAATCCCCTCCTATATATAGTATGTTCCTACAGCTGCTGGAGGATATACAGCCAAATTGTTCCCTATCGGAAATATCCGCAGTCATTTCTGCAGGGCAGCTGTAGCCTTATCATTGACATTAATTGCCATAAACCAACTACTATTTACGGCATCAACCAAATTGGCGTCTACCCAATTTTTTTTTATCTCTTCAGCATCAGTGAGTCAAAAATAAAAGGGAAGGAGGAGTAAATGTGTCAATTGTGAGTGTTCCTTTTATTTTCTCTCAAAGGTTGTTGTTGGTTTTTTTTCTGCGGAGATGCTTTCGTTTCAAAGCAGCATCTGGCTATTAATTAAAAAAAATTGGTAGGTTAAAAACGTTTTGATTTCATGGTCGTGGTACTTGTGCCGGAATGGCGAGGAGAATAAAAATCTAAAGTCAAATCAGAAGTTGTAAATAAGGGAGGGATAGAGAAAGAGAGATGAATAATATGGAATGAGTTACAGGGTTTGGGAAAAACCTGTTTCGAGATGAGATGATTCCCGAGAAAGGTGGGGGCAACATAAAGCAACAAAAGGAAAAGCCTTTTCATTACTTTTTTTTGTACAATTTGATGAAAACCAACCTTTTGGGCTATCTCGGGGCTCTCAGGAGGGACATGCTTGACAAAAGAGAGACATGGTCGACATAAATAATACGATGAGGTGTCTTGAGGAGGGAAACACAGCCACAAAAATAGGACGGACATGAAAGAAGAGGAGGAGACAGGATGAGGGGAAAGCGGGAGGGTGGGGTTTGGTAAGAGCAAAATGAGGAGGAAAGGATAGAGGAAGGAAGGAGGACAATGCAGGGTCCTCTCTTAATCATAATCACGGTGAAGTGACAGTTGGGCCCTGGTATGGGCCTCACCAGACAACCAAACCAAAAAGCCCATCTGCTCCTCATATCCTCTCCACAATAGACCACTAATCTGAATAAATGGGTCCTCTACACTCTCACGTTTGTAATGGCTTCACCCATCACACTAAAGGAAAGAAAAGGAAAAAAGTTACTTTGCATTGTTATCCCTTAATTTCCCAAACCTAGCACTCGGGGTAATGTACCTGCGTCGAACTAATCTTCATCTCGGAGAGCACGACTGAGGGAACGCCGCGTATTGACATCGGCAGTGACACGTGAAGAATCCCTCCCTTCCCTTCATCACCACGTCACACGGTGCACATTAAGCCACTGGTTTCACAGGTCACCCGTTAACCAACGCCGACCCTCGGTAACCTTTAATATATTCGGAGGCTATTACACACAGCCGGAAACACGCACGCACACAGACACTTTAAATGTAAGTAACAAGCCGTACTAGAGGAACTTATTCGTTCAAGATGGAACGCATTCAAAGGGAAATGTGTTCAATGAAAGTCAAACCAAGAGAATATACTGCTCTGACTATATGAGCCGCAGTGGGGCAACGCATATTTTCCACCTGAGACGTTCAGAACATAATCGCTCGACTTCAAAATCGGAAAATCAAGCCCGGCTTTTTGGAGCTCATCCCTACCCTCATCATTCAATCATTCTTCAGTCCTTCATCAGGGAATGTGTTTTAATTGCAAGTATAGGCGGGAGTCTCTTCTTATTTGATTGTGTTGAGGACCTCTCTTTCTTCCGGGCAGCTGTCCCTCTCAACAGGTGTGAGAAAAATCATGTTTTTTTTCCTGGCGGCTCCAGGCCAAAAAACTTTAACTTATAAGAAGAAGACTTATAAGAACTCACTTATAAGATCTGAACTTCCACTGTCGGCGAAAGACAAAAAAATCAGCCCAATCCATTCTCAAGTCAAGACGGGGTTATATTTGCCCACACACACGCGCATTCCCCTTGGCCCCTGCAACTAGGATTTGCTGAGCATCCCTCCAGTAACAATCAAACAGTTTGAGACGGCGACAGGCGAGATTCATTCCACCAAAACGGTTTACTCACACCTATACAGTCACTTTATTGTTTCCAAAACGGGGTCTATTACGAAACTCTGCAAAGGAATGAAAAACGTATCCCACAGAGCCATTTTGTTCACACCAAATGGGGTTAACTGGGCAGCCCTGCAGTCACAATTCAATGGTTCACTCCAGATACATTGCGTTATCGTTAGGCAATACTGGAGGTGCAATCTGCTGTAGAATGAATCCACCGAGAGACCTGGATCAGAGGTTCAGCTCTTGAATTTTTCCTCTAATGGCTCAGATCTGAAGGGCAGGGCAGCTAAGCAGAGCTCAAGGACAACTCGACATCTCAGTTCAGAATCCATTAGATCACTCTGTAAGAACATTGGTCTGGGCGCCCCGGGGATACAGCCCACTGCCATCAGCCTCTACTGATGATGACTGAGATTTTGCTCCACTCATTCTTCCCCTTCATCCCCTTCAAACCGATTTCCCATGTTGAGTAGATGCAGGCTATATCTGGGATGAAGGTGGTAAATAATGAAGGGTATTTATACAGTCCCAGGCAACTTAAGAGGCGAAACTTAGCTGAATTCAACAATGTAATCGTCTTAGCTTCCTAGGACTCTGCTATATTGTTTATTTTAAATGCCTTCATTTTCACCTATTCTTGTATTGTAATTGGCATCCTGCTTAGAGGCCTCAATAGTCCGTTACGCATGCAGTGATTTTATCGAGACTTCATTCCACAGCAAATCCAAATCTGAACTTTGTGCTCCGACATCCATTCACCGAGCTCTTCATTCTTGCCGTAAAATCGACGAACAGAAGAAAATAAGCCCCGGCCGCTCGGCGCTAGCACAAATGCATCCGCTCCCTACTCACCATACTCGGTGTCGTAGAAGACGATGAACTTCTGCCACCGCAGCTCCTCCATCAGCGTGAGCATGACGTCGTTGAGGCGTACCGGCGGCCTGGCTGCCAGGGTGTAGCGCTGGCCCCCGGGGCTGGGGTTGAGGTGACAGGCGGTGCGCGGCGACCCCTCGCTGTTGCGCTGGATGTAGAGATGAGGGATGTGCATGGCGTCCGTCAGGGACTGGAGGGCGCTGGCCGAGGCGCAGCCCGTAGAGGTCACCAACGCCAGGATGCCCTGGTTCATCAGCTCACAGGCTGGTTGAGAGGGAGACAGGCGGGGGGAAAGACAAGGAGAGGAATGGAAGGGAGGGAGATAAAGGTTATTGGCTTTTGTGACTAATTGCTGATCTGAGTGTCCCCCGATAACCGTTTTGACTACAAGTGAACCAAATCTGCATTCAAATGGACTGGAACACATCCTGTGAGAAGTGAGAAGGCAGTTGGAATTGGGCCAGGAAGCTAAGATAGAGCCTAATGGTGAGCTATTCAATTACGAAAACATGCCGAGGCAATCACTATGAGACATTTTTTTTTAATAGAGCCTCTGAAAATCCACACACATATGTTGGTGCTTTTTTGGTGTCTTGTTGCCATGCAAACCCCACTCTCAGGACAAGCAACCCTTAAAGTCCCTGTGTACATGTACATGTCGGCGTTATACAAAGTAATTGCTGAAAACACGAGAAAAGACTGAACCATGTAGTACTGAATTGTGGAGTTTTTCTTTCATTCATGAATGACTGAGCAGCGCAATAGATTCATATTTATTCAAGTTGGGCGGTGTTTGTTGTCAGGAAAATTGTTATTAGAAATAGCTTTTTATTAAAAAATGTTTTAATTAACTTGTTTGGGCAATTATTGTTGTTTAATTATTGTTTGTGCATGTATATTATTATTGTGTATTATAGAGACAAATCAGATCCCATAAGAAAAAAACAATCTGAAAATATAAAACAATATTTATTCGACTTTGACTGAGAATTTGAGAATTGCTGTAACGTGCTGTTTAACCGGTGCATTATTTATTCACTGGTACTTTGAATTATATTTAAAACAACATAATTTCCATAAATTCTGGGGCACTCCGAAGATGATCAATGCGGGGTCTCAAAGAAGACACCAAAAGATCGTGTCTCCCACTTTCAGAGAGCAGTTTTCCTGACCAGTTAAATCTTCTACGGGCGACTGAAGCCCCTTATATACATTTTTGCCTTCGGAAAACGTTTTATCTTTTTAGAATGTAATGCCAATTATAATATATTGTAATTTGGAACTGGATCAAAGATCACAAAGCAAGTATAATGAAATTCATGGGCCTGGAAATTGAGTAATCTCACCAGAGAGCAATGAATAGACAAAGAAAAAGTTTTATATGACAAATGTATTAACATTAAGATGCTTTGTTTTCGCCTCTTTTTTTCCATTCACGAATTCGTTTGTGAGCACTGTACTGATATTGCTGCATTTGCAACACACGCATGTAAATTAATCAGAAAAAAAAGTGTGGCGAAAGGAATACATTTCGCTGAGATCATTTGCAAAAAGCAAAAATATTAATATCAAATAAGACATTAGCAGCTCCTTCATAACGGGCCTCTCCGCATGACACCAGCATCTCTATGTTCTGCAAATCACAGCAGACAACCAGCGAAAAAGACGAGTGAATCCAGTCCTATCCCAGTCTACAGAGACACTGGAGACTAATTAGCGTAATGCGAAACCAGTGCACAAGCTGCAAAAAAGAAATAAATAAAACGTGCTTTTATGGAGGGAGCTGAGACACACACTGTAAATCACTCATCGGGGAGCTAAAAGGATTTGGGCAACGGCATGACTCGCTTGTGTTTATGACTCTGCAGTGAATCACACTGTAGCTTCAACTGTGCTAAATGAGGCCCGCTCTGTATTTAGCAAACATGCCCCCCACCCCACCCCGCCACCCCGCCACCCCACCACCCCGCCACCCCGCCACCCCGCCCCGCATTCTAATGACTCCATTGGAGTGACTCCTAACTGACGGCATGAGATAAAGGGCCATTAGAGATCCCAGATCTCCCTGTCTGGACTCTCCGCCGTCCCCCTTATTAGTGTGACCTTTGTCTTAATCCTCCGTACGTTACCACCCCGCCCCCCCCCGACACCCCCACCACCCCCACCCGCCACCACTGACGGGAAGCAAATTCCTATATCCCACCGTGGGGCGGATTCCTTTAAATCCCTCTCTCCGCCTCGAAACCCCCTCCGCCCAATTATGCCGCACCCCGAGCGAGGATTTCACCAGGGCCGCCAACCTTGTTATAATATTTTAATGACGTGTCATATTTCATTTTACCGACAGCATTACATGGCGTGTTTATTCAACGGTTGGGACTGACCTCCTCCGTTGGTCGCACGTGCAAAAGTGACAGTCGTGGGATTTCAGTTCTATATCGCAGCGTTGACCCGCGTGGTATCGACCACGGCACCGTAACCTCCGACGCCGCGAGGGCTTGCGTGGGTGAGCGGAAATACACGTTACCACGTCTTTGACGTGTCCTCGTTGTCGTGTGATTTATACGAGTGAAAGAGTTATGGGAGATTATTGCAGAAAGTTGAGCTTTTGTCCACAGATTTATGGACACGGACATTAATTGTTGCGCTCCTTTTACTGTCTCTCATGAATCAAGGTTTCCTCCAGAGCTGCCTCACGTGAGGGGCGAACAGCATATGTGATTAGACCAGTGTTTTTTGGGGTAGTCTACCCTCTAAGACCCTTTTTCAGATGAGCACCCCCTTCACTGGCATAGCGAGGAAGAATAATGTAATTAACATAAATGATGTACCACATTGTGCGTCGTATGTCGTATTATATATAACCGATATTTTTTTTATCACTTTCTTTATCATTTTCGGAGTACCCCCTAGGGGAACGAGGACCCCCAATTTGAGAGACACCGGACTAGATGAACTAAGCCCTTCAAAATGAACCCAACCTTCAGCGGCGTTTTAAGCATCACGGCGAACGTCTTGGGATGGGTGTCGTGGCGCTTAGTGCGGTGACACGACGGAATCACGGTTTCCCGAAAGTAAAAGTGCTGTTTGAGGCGTCCGCCGAAAAACGGCCCGTGACGGAGATCCCCCACCTGGACATGGATCTGACTCCATTATTGTGCAAAACCTGCGCCGTCAATCCCTCCTCCGCCCGTTCACTGGCATCGGCTCCATAGATTAAAAAGCACTGTTTTAAGGCTGCTGCGGGCACAAAAGCAAAAGGAAAGATTTATTCAAGTGTCACGCGGAGGGGGGCCAAGGAAGTCGGGATAATCGATAAGTAGTGGAAACGGATAGCCAGACTAGCATAACAAAACAAAAAGATTAGTGCTACTACGCATGGCTTTATTGAACAGATCAGTGACACGACACAAAGAGCAAAGAGGAGGGAAAGCTCTTTCCTGCTCTCGCTCACTACTCTGCATGCTGATTCAATACCCCCCCCCGCCCCGCGCCCCCCCCACACACACACACACACACACATCTTAATTCTTTTTTTTTTTTTTTATGAGGATGTATGTTCATTCCCCATCTACTCCAACCACAGCGTACTAATGCCCTTTACCCCTCAGCGCGTCCTTTCTTCTTGCTGACTAGTAAACAGACTGCTCCACCTGTTCTTTGAACATTTGTGGTTCCACTTGTAGCCTCGGGGGAGGCCCCACGTGAGCAACCTCCTGGGTTAGACGGGGAAACGGTACGTTTCGTGTTCCTGTCGTTACGTCGTCCAAGACCACGAGACACCCGCCCGCTCCTTCCCTTTTTTTTTTTTTGTTTTCTTTACCAACCTGATATGTGTCTCCCCTTCAAAAGCCCCCGTTCTCCCCTCGCTTTTATGCTCCCGTCTTCGACATCCCGGGCTCTTGTTTTTTCCACCCCGGTCTAAAGGGGCCTTAATTTCTCTGACGCTTAATTAAACTATTTATCTCTGCGGGTCTGTAGCCCCATTACCAGCACATCCCCCGCTGCTCTCCCTGCTGGGCCCCGGCGCTGAAGAACGTCTCTCTTAATAGGGTGGAAAATGGATGGCCCGCCGAGCCGCTGACGCTGGGAGGAGCGCGCTTTTATGCACGACGCCATTCTAGTTGCTTCCAACGACCCCCTGGAGCATGGCAGCTATGGTCTGCATGTGTGTCTGTGTGTGTGTGTGGGTACCGTAGCACACCGATGGGCCCCTAATAAACACTCTCAATGCAGCACCTATGGCGCTCCCTGGGGTGTGCACGCAGAGCAATCAGTCAGTCATTTATCCTGGGGAAATGCAGCACGGCGCGCCGTTGCACCGGGTTTGCATGTCAGCCCGGTGACCCTGCAACGACTCCCGATGCAGGTTGTTCACCCGCAACATGAATTAGGACAACCTCCGGTACCCTGTGACCCTGAGCAGAGATGAATGATTGAAGACCGAACGAAGGAACGAACGAAGGAACGAAGGACTAACTGGATGCCTGAGCGATAGAATTGGGTTTCTCAGGGACCTCCAAATCAGTGGATGAAGTGGAAAAAATGTCACGCTAAACTGAGTTGAGAACGTCTGGACAAAGTACACAAAATAAGCAAAGTGTCGAAGAAATGTATAATAATATCTGATATATAATATCTAAATATTTAATTTAAAAAAATGTCCGCCAGGTAGGCACAAAACCACTGAGAAATTGAGAAGCTTTGATATAAATATGAAAATATTCGGGGGACACGTTCATCGAGCGATAAAAAAATATATATACATGTATGACGTAAATATAAAAAAAATTACAAATATATTAACATCCTCGGCTGATGTCCAATACACAGTGCTCTACTCTAAATACAGATTTAAAGACTATATAACATAACAGACATAAATACACACACAAACCCTCAAGCAAATACACAATGCTCATTGAAATCGAATTGGACGCTGGGATTAAAATGTGGTATGTAAATATTTCTGTCAGGTGCGCGTAGCTGGCACAATATTCAATGTGGAGCGAGCGCACCCCACCACCATCCCCCCTCGACGTGGAGAAACTGCGAACCTGATTTACACCAGAACTGCCGCAGTCACAGGAGCGCGCGCGTCGGGATTTGTATGTACCGCGCGTCTCTGTGTGCGTGTCCTGCTGCCAGGAGCCCGGCACGGGGGGGGCACGGAGGTGGAAGGCAGAGGAACGAGGAGGGAGGGACGGAGCGGAATGACAAGAACCTTTCATTTTCCACGTCCGTGATCCAAAGCGGTCCTCCTGCGAGCGGCCCGGGCTCTTGATCTCCTTTAAGGAGGTTTTGTTTTTTTTCTGATCTCAAAACGCCGCTTTAAAAAATGGTCCGAGGATTAACGGGCGGGCTTGGCGCGGGCATCATGCCGACGCCGTGCATTAGTTATTTATTGAATTTCTTTCATTGATTTTATTTTTTAATTTATGATTTGGTTTGACAGGGTGACGCGTGGGCGTGCAAGAAGAGGTGTTTATATACAATACCATCTTCATTTATCATTCACAATCATTCGTCTGCAGCTCAAACTGCTCACTGGTTACCAGTGGAAAAAAAAATCTGCAATTAAAACTCCTTAATCATCCAAGGGAATAATTTACCTCTTGTGGCAAGTTTCTTTGGATTTCATTCTGTTTTGCACAAACAGGTGAGTCTTATAGTGGAATCCGTCAGGTAGACTGCTTTGGGCGTTTTATGCTATCAATCCCATAATTCCATTTGAAACAGAATCCCCCCCCCCCAACCTTCGTGTTTTCCCTTCGCTTCGCTCTCGGATCGTCACAGTCTTTTCTCCAACGTGTACCTTCTTCTCTTCCGTGATTTGTTTTGGTTTTTATTTCGTGGTCACCTGGGGCCGTGCTGATATTTGGCAATGTTTTTTGCTGATGCCATTCTTTTTTGTGAACGTTCATCCTCATCACTTCTGGCGTGTGCCCGATTTTTGCGTTCTCCCCAGGGAAGGCGGATCCCGGCCACCGACAATGGAAACGGCACATAGAGGATGCGCATGCATGACACAAATACACTGAATGGCTGTTTCTTATAGTGCAGGCCGGAATAAGAATAAGCTGGAAAAACAATCTTAGAGAATATCATGTGAACCAATCCTGTGATCTGGTGTCATGGTGATTGATTTGAACTTAATTAAAGATGTGCGATATTCAGGCAATTTTGATACAGCGATAAGGAGATTCCTTCCAGATGTACGTGATGACCTTTTGGTATCACTCACAATGATGGGCATGGTGCCATAGACGTCCTGAGTAAGGAATCGAAAATCACTGTGCTAAAAACAGGCCTCGGCTTCAGGGGGGCGGTGGCAGCATCACACAAAGTGCAGAGATTATAGCAGTGTGTGTGTGTGTGTGTGTGTGTGTGTGTGTGTGTGTGCGTGAATATAGCCACATTTGTATGTACAGATGTATATTTTGAGTACGCCGACTAAAAGCCATGTCGAGTTGGCTGGACCATGTGGCTGAGCTGGCATGGGTGCGGCACCCTGAGGTCAGCCGTCGTGTATGTTCACCATGCATGTGCAAACGAGCAACATCTGTACGAGACCACCTTGGACCCAATGGACAACCGCCAGCTACCCCAGTACCTCTCTGTTACCGAGAGGCCTCTTCAGATCAGATACTTTCCCTGCCCATTTGAGGAACAAATAACGGTTATTTTATTCTTAATAACTTGTTATGGCAAACTCATAGAATTCTATAGCCCATCCATGCTATTCTGTATTCCTTTGCAAATTCATAATCACATTCCTTCTGACTCGATGTACTTATTATGAACAATTTGGCGGTGGTTTATCTTCTTCCTCTACGGCCGTAACCCTCAATTATCTTATTTCTAGTGAGAAATGAAAAGGATGGAACCTGCAACCTATGGTTTAATGCATTTTATTTAACCATTAAGCTAAACGGTCATGTGGTTTTTATAGTCATGTACCGACATGAATTTGGGTGCATCTGTGCATATGCGTGTGTGTGTGTTGATGTGTTGGTGTGTGAAATGACTAATGATGTATTAGACACTGGTTGATTCTTTCTGAGATGAAAAAGTGCTTCTCATCTATCAAACACAGACATCCCAGGGACAGGGCCATCACTCATCCCCACCAAAACATGGCAGACACCTACTGGGTGTGTGTGTGTGTGTGTGTGTGTGTGTGTGTGTGTGTGTGTGTGTGTGTGTGTGTGTGTGTGTGTGTGTATATATATATATATATATATATATATATATATATATGCTGTATATATACACACATATACATATATTGTATACACACATACACACACATACATACACACACATATATATACAGTATATACATATAAATATACACACATATATATAAACACACCCACACAACACACACACACACACACACACACACACACACACACACACACACACACACACACACACACACACACACACACACATATATATATATATATATGCTGTATATATACACACATATACATATATATTGTATACACGCATACACACACATACATACACACATATATATACAGTATATACATATATACACACATATATATATACACACCCACACAAACACACACACACACACACACACACACACACACACACACACACACACACACACACACACACATATATATATATATATATACACACACGTACACATATGTACAAATACGTGTGTGTGTATATATATACACACATATATACACACAATTGCACATAGACTTGTTTGCCTACAGATACATTTTTTAACCAATGTTTATTGTTGTTTGCAGCTGTAAGGATGTGAGGTTGTGTATTTGTTGTAATGCCCCAAAGGATGTTTTCTCGCTGTACTTTACACTTTCTCACTGTCTAAAATGTAGAGAACCAAATCAAAACATAACACCGCCATATGCACGGATGCACAAAGTGGCAAACATAAAGATGAAAAAAAGGCAAAAAAAAAACAACCCAAAAAGACATCAAGTAAAAGCCATTTCGCAGACGGAACAGACCTGCTGCCAGACTGACTTGCAGACCCCTTGATGGACAGATGAGCAGATTGGCGGACGCTGCTTGGTTTAGGACGCCGAAGCAGCAGATACTAACCCGTTAAACACCCATGGCCCATATTAAGTGTTGTGAAGCTTAATATTGCATCGCAGGGTAACACCAGGCTTGTTTGCCATGACAACAAAAGCCAGCAAAGCAAGTAAACATCCTCCCCGCAACCAATTTTCAGACTTTGTGAGGCTTAAAGTATTTTATTGACAGAGTCCACATTTCTTCTAAATTACCACCAACTGCTCGTGTTGACTGTGTCTACACAGCAAAATGAAATGACTCTTGGTTTGCGTTTTTCTTTTTTCTTTTTGTTTTCTGCTGCTTTCTTCCAGCAGTCCTTCCTTGAGGACCATCTGTTGGTTGGATTATGGTAATGCAGTGCCGCCGCGTGTCGGCCGCCACACAATCATCTGCCTCACTTGAGCCGTGTACACGGTAATGGGCGCATCGGAAGCCTCACGCAATGGCCGGCACAACCCTTTGCCCGAATAAGTCAGGGAGGAAATCTCTATGGAGGCTGGATTTGGCATTTAAAGTATGCAATGAGTGCTTTCGCTCAAAGAAGGCAGCCAATAATAATAATCATGATAATGACAATAATGACAATAATTATAATAATACAGCACACTAGCAAAATGCTTTTCATAAAAAGAAATACCTATAATTTAAATGATGCTGATGCCGATTTCAGCTTTCCGGCTGAAACTATTATTTTGCTTGCAGCAATCTAACATTGCTGTGTGTGTTTACGTAATTATATCCACTAACCCACTTCATAATTATGGTGGGGCTTTTTTCTAGATCACATTTTTTAAGCCATTTTTTATATGCAAATGTAGAATGCCATACATTCCGGGTTTTTTTTTTGTTTTGTTTTGGGTTTTCTTCAGGAAAACACCATATCTTTTTCTCCTACCATTTTCCTGAATTTCCTCTAATGGGATCATCAAAGTGTCATTTAATCTTATTCATGTGCGCTATAGAGCGTCTTGTTTTGGATCTCGAGTTCTCGAAACGTCCGCCCAAACATGAATGAAATGACGATGAGAGTTCTGGAGCTTACTGACGCAGGTTGCTACGCTTTCGTGGCGCTCAAATTGACGAGTGAGACAAAGGGACCCCTCAGCGATGCCTGAGACCATGACTAAATGGGAAGTAATTTGTAGAGCTGGCGCCGTTCGCTGGAGAAAGCGCTCATATCAAAATGTGCCGTTAACGCAACAATGTGTTGGATGCTGTCCACGGCGACGTGTACGACGCTTTGCGTCTCCCCGTGTTCTCTGTGTTTCCTAGCGCTGGCACTCATCAACGCCAACACTGAAGTGCTAAAGAATCACTAAAGTGCTAAATCCATGTGGGTCATTTGAAGCAGCCATATTGAATTACGAGAGAACTGGAGGCACACGGAAACAGAAATAGAGAAGGAGAGCCTGAATGAGGCGTCTGGTATTTACTTAGTGATTAAAAGAAAGAAAAAAAAAATTCAAAGCTTAATACACCAGCATGGAATCCCGAAAAATGCAATAAGGCTCACTAAGTGATGGAACTGATGATCCAACACGTGCATGGATAGCATCAGCTTCACCCCCCTCCGCCCCGCTCCCTCTCCCTGTTTGAGAGGATAATAATGGAGATCCTCTCGTCTCCTTTCTCCCCCAGGAGTAGGACGGGGTGGTGGCTGCTGTCGACCCGAACCGACAGAGAGGCTGGGGGAAGGGTGGGGGGGGGGGGGGGGGGGGGTCAGGGGTGAGTCCCTCAGCCCCGGCACAGAGCGCCGTCTGGGGGACGGCGGGCGTCGCCAGAGGAGCCTCGGGATCAAGGACACACTCATCTTTCCATGACAGCGGGGAGAGGAAGAGAAAGAACGAGTGCTCTGTTCTCTCTGAGACGCATGGGTTCAGAGAGATGAGAAACGCTGGAAGAATAAAACCCCTAAATGTTGGCGGAGGACGGAGGGTGGGCCATGGGTGTGGGTGTGGGTGGAGGGAGGGAGGCAGGGAGGGACGGAGAGCGGACGTGAGGACGCTTAGAACAACAGGGTGACTGTGGCGGCGGAGAGCGAGGCTGGAGTCCCAGCGGTGACCACAGACTGAGGCAAGAAACTGCAAAAGAAGAGCGGGGAGGAAGGCGGCGGGCGTGGGGGAAAATCTGCTTTATTACAGCGTAATGGATTGAATTCCACTTCTCCTCACGCCTGCCCCCGCACCTGCCCCCTTCATCTGCCCCCGCACCTGCCCCCGCACCTGCCCCCGCACCTGCCCCCACACAGTGCAGGGTGTGTGAAGAATCGTGTTACTCCCGTCGTTTCCTCAACTTAAAATTGAAAGGTCAAGGTGTACGTTTTAACTTGAAAAAACCATGCCACTGTTGTTTGGCAAATTGAGTAAATCCTTTAAGTGGACCAATGACCCCCCCCCCTTCATTTCAGTTTTACAGCTCAATATTTGTGTTTGGGTGAAAATTTGTACGAATCAAAAGAGACCGCCTAAAAAGGAAGAGGACGAGCTTAAGCATCCGGCCATTTTCAGCTGCTTTCTTTTTGTTCATTGGCCTCCCAGCACTCCAGCCGTCCTTAAAAGAAAACCCTTCTTTCAAGCCTCTTTCCAAGATGCGCCCCCCCCCACCCCCCTTTTCTGAGAGTTCCTCAGCCGCCTGGCTACAGGGGCAAGGTGGTGTTGTAATTTCCTCTGTTAAACAAGGGCCCGCGACGCCCTGTGGGACTTTAGCTGTAATTAAGGGAACGCAAATAAACTTTGCTTCACTTGACTTGGAAAGTAAGCGGGAAGGGAGCTGATTAGCATGGTCGGAGGAGCGAGGGATTAAGGAGGGGGAGAGGCGGCGGCAGAGTGGAAACCGTGGGGAGGGGAGACGGAGCAGCAACGGGGGCAACACAAAGAGATCCAGCGGTGATAAACGGTGATGATGAAAACCCGGACCAAACTCATGGCTCACACTCAAATATACTCCTCCATCCAGCCCCTCCATCCATCCATCCATCCATGCATCCATCCGCTTTCCCCACAGAACACGTGCAAGATCGACATAAGTCTCGGCGGAGCTCCATCCTTCAAAGACCGGTACTCTTATTACCATACAGAGAGCAGCATGCACTCTCAATACATTATTGATAAGAGGACTATGTGAACACCAAAGACTTTCCCATCAAACAATATTTGATCAGCTATGGTAGGTTCCACACTCCAGAGTCCATAGTGTACGTGCATTATTTATTCCAAGGGCATTATGCTGGCGTAACATTGATAAGGCCTGAATTGATAAGTAATAATACGCTATAGACATTAGGGAGGCATTAGTGCTGGAAAAACCATGTATTATGTATTATATAATCACAGAAAAGACATTGCATTTAAATAGAACCGTATATACAATTGAATTTTAGTGAAAGGAAGTTAATGGAAGGGTGCGCTTCACCTCAACATACGGGACTCAAATACGTCTAATATAATTGGCTGCATTTGCATTTGTTGGGTCCGAAAAGTTGCAAAACTGACAGACGAGAACATTAAATGCCTCTTGCAAAAAGCATATTCCGAAGCAGGCCGGAACTAAAATGACGATGACCTTCAGTTGGCCATTACAGGCAATCGTTCACGTGATATCGTAGACTCAGGATCGGCCCAGGAATTTGCACGACAGCTAAATACCATGGACGTCACAAGCAAGGTCTATAAATACAAAGAATGAATGAAAGTTTAAATCAGCCACGCCAAAGATTGAAATTAAGGCTTCTAGTCACATTCTACACATTATACAGTATTTTATAGAAATTGGACTGGCAAATGGTGTAGCTCAAGGTCACAAGAAACATATACGCTATTTCTCTCACAATTACATTATATTGAAATGTAATGTTTTGCAATAATCTAAAGGTCATATCAAGTAAATCTCAGTGGTTTTCTACTGAATACAAACCAATGGCACCAAATGATGCATCACAGCAACATTCAATCACTGATGAGATCCATTTAGCGTTTGGATGTCATCTTTGATTTTCCGCCTTCATGGTCTTAATCACTGGAACACTGTGCCGTGATACTGTGACGCTGTCATACCCATTTCATGGGAGATACATACACATTCTTTGAGCAGCTGCATTGCTGCAATATGATGCAAGGCTTTTTGTAATTTAACCTTTGCAATTAGCAAAAATATAACAAATTAATTCTGCCCGTATTAGCAATGGTAACAGATTATAATTATTATTATTTTTTTTTATAAATACACCCCCACAAAGGTAAATATGTTTGTGATCCCGGATAACTGATCACTATTCATATGCAGATGGAATTTATTATTTCTAGAATGCTAAATTGAGTTCTTTATAGTGTAAATTCACCCATACATTTACATTCTACAATGTCCAGCCTCTCCTTACCAGTTTGTTCTAAACTATCCAGACAACGACTGCGGATTTGTTTATATCAGCAAATCAACGTCTGATTTTGTCTCAGAATCAACATTCATCAGTAAGCTTTTCGTTTTGGAATCAACTTTGAACCACTGATTAAATGGAATCAGCAGTCATCGCCTGCGGATGTTGTTTTAGAATGACAAACAACCACTCAGTTAGTTGCAGGTCCAGCAGCTGGCTACTTACCATGTACTCGTGGAATCAGTAGTTTACTGCCGAGTCTTGTTTCAGTTCGGCGTAACTGAGCCGCTGGTCTGTTTTAGCCTGAGGCTGGTGCTATTTTAAAATTCTGCGTATTTATTTTGCCATTCAATGGATACAGAGGGATGATGTGTGGAGTATCTGCCGGAATATGAATCGCATGCCCCTGCCTGTGTGTGTGTGTGTGTGTGTGTGTGTGTGTGTGTGTGTGTGCGTGCGTGCGTGTGTGTGTGCGTGCGTGCGTGCGTGCGCCCGTCTGCGTGGGTGTGTGCGCGTGTCTACAAATAGTGATTCTAAAATAATGATCATCCTTGCTTGCTGATGGCCGCATTCATATCCCTTCACGGAAGAGTTATCACACAAAGACAATGGGAACAAAAGAATGAGTGAGGGACGAGCAGGGAGAAGAAAAGGAAGGAAGAGGGAGGGAGAGTGTTATTCCTGTTGATAATGATGCATCTGTTTCACTTATCAACTGGCTGCTGAGAGGCGCACACCCATTGTCACCTTGGCAGGAAAGCTATTAAGATGGTGCAAAATGAAGCCCTTTACTTCTCCAGTTTACTTCTCGTTTTTGACGGATTCCCTTTTGGGGGATTTTTTTCGAGTCTTGCGACTAGTAAATCACAGCAGATAAAGCACTCATCAGAAAAGAACAAGGGCTCAATATTTCACCCGGGGGGCACCTTTCTGGGGGCGAAGGCGTCTCAGCCAACGCTTCCTGTGATTTTCAGGGTTATTTTCCTGTCGCCCGAGTTTGCGATTTGAATTTCGCACTTTGGATCCGTCAGTAACGTTGAGATAAAACGAGCCGCTCGGTTTGACTGCGCCACGCTAGACCCACAAGCGCTTACAGAACACAGGTACCGGAACACGCACACACCTGACAGTGTCTGTAAATATGGCAGCGTCTGGATGACTAAATCAAAACAATCAGCAGCCATAGCAGCTCATGGGAGGCATCGCCTTGTTTGGCTTAAAGAGGTGAGAACTGCTTGAAAAGAGAGCTGGCACCAATTTTCACTTGGCTTCCGGGCTCAACTGGATTGCATCTCTCATTTTCGTTCCCGTATATCATTTTAGTTTTATATGCATTTTTGCCTCCGTTGTTGCTCCATGAACTATATTAGGTATGCAGTTGAATCAGATGGAGTTGTCGACAAAGACGACTGAGATAAAGGAAAATGTCGGCGACACGGGGTTATTAACGGAATTATGGGTAACAATTATTATAATTAGGGTAATTAGGAAAGAATGTGAACAGTGAATTAATTGAAAATGACAAATCACATTAACCATTACAGAAGACTCACCCCATGAAAGTCCGACTGCAATTAGGATGGTTATTTATTGGTTAATTTTTGTCAGCCTTTATATTTTGTCTGGATTTTGATTAATTGACAAAATGCTTTTGCGTAAAGCTTTCCCATCCCCCCCCCACCCCCCCCCTTCATGCTTCAAGCTTAAGGAGTTGACATTCAAGAAAGGAAAACGCAAAAACAGTCATTGTATAAGATTCATGACATCCTCACTTGGAGACGCTGCCGTCGGGGGTGAAGGAGGAGGAGGAGGAGGAGGAGGCCCTTCCTAGAAACCAAGTTTTCCCACAGCTTGAGTCTAATAGCGAGGAACATAAACAGACTGCTGTGCTTGGAATTCCATGTGGAAAAATGTAGGTACTCTCTTCAATTCCAACGTCAAGGTTGCATCGTATGGGGACGGACGCTCTGAAAGTTGTGAACAGGCTCGATTCCGTCGCGCTGGGAGAGGTCGAGAAATACGTAGATCAAAACAAAACCGTTCGGCTCGTTCGGCGTGCGCTGATTGACTTCTTTCTCAGGACGCTCTTTCCTCTGCTGGAATGACACGTTTCTCCGAATGGATTCACGGCAGAGCCGAGTTAGTATCACGTTTTGATGCTTACCTTTAATAGCTTTACATTTCATTAACTCCTTCAATAACTTTACAAAGACATACTAGTGTTGCCAAGATTCATCCCGTTCTCCCCACGTCAGCTGCATAAACACTTATATTTTCCTCATGGACCCCAAATGTAGCACTGGAAAACTGCAGTTCGTACAAAACGTGGCTGCTGAGATACCAACAAATGGGACTGAGCTGATCCCCGTCCCGAACCCCCTCCCCGCAGGGGCTCCCAGTCCAGGCCACCGCTGATTTCACGCTGCTCCTGTTGACATACACACTATGACGGGGTGCCGCACCACCCCGTCCATCTCTCATTACCCAACACACACCGGCCAGGGCTCTCCCATCCCAGAATGCAACTCCCAGGGATTAACCAACTGGTCTCCTTGCTGACTCAGTCAAGCCTTTAAAATTTGACTTCAAACCCAACCCTAGTTCACCTCACGACAGTGGGCAAATGGTGTCTGCTTTTCTTGTATTCCATTACTGCCGAGGCAACGAATGTCATTTTGACTATTTTAGGATGTCTTGGTGTTTATTGCAATCCATGTCTATTTAATAGTACTTATATTGACTAATGTTATAGATTGTTTTGTAGAGCCCTCTGGGGCATATTTATGATTAGAGATCTGTTGGCTTCAGATAATCTTGACATTGCTCGACTTTAATCAAATTCATAGTGAAAGTGTGTGACTGATACTATAGACACTGATTGCTATATATATATATATATATATATATATATATATATATATTCCCCTCCTTGTCAGTTAAAGTTACTGTATACCTACAGTAAACATCAAATTAACAGTGTCCACGCACAACCTGTTACTCTCTTGCTCTCGAATAGTCACTTTCCCAATTAGATAGCAAATTAAATATCAGTGCTGATATCTCATAATTTGAACTGGAATAGCCACACTCGGTTTTTAATGATTCAAAACCACCGCTATGAAACGATTATGGTGATAAAAACTAGTGTGGGAGGGCATTGACATGTATTGTGTGAGGATGTGGGTCTCTATGGGAGGAAGTGTGACATGAATTTGGATGTAAGTTGTGTGTGTTGATATATATATATATATATATATATATATATATATATATATGTGTTGATATATATATATATATATATATATATATATATATATATATATATATATATATATATATATATATGAATGAAATGAGAGCACAAAAGAGGCAAAATTCAGAGTTGAAAAGAAGACAGGAAGAGTGAAAAAGAATTTGAGCAAAGGAGAGAGTGAGATGCCAAATGACATGCAGGCATCCAAAGAGCAAAAGAACAAGTTAAGGGAGGTTATAGGTCAAAGCAATATCAGGCTGTAACTGTCACACATGTGCACACGCACAGAGTGGGGGGGGGGGGGGGGGGGGGGGGGGGGCTTATTTTCCATCTCTGGCAGCTCTCATTGGAGGAGACGTTGGCCTCTCTGGCTTCTTCCGTCCTCCCTCGCTCTGAGACTGTGACTGACTCCTTCGTTGTTCCGTGATGGTGACACTGTTCTGCACCGTTCAGATCACACTGTTGGCCTCCGGTTGGGTGATTTACTGTGACGGGAGCTGAGGGTTAGTGCCTGACAGTTTCCCTCCTCTTTCATACATACATGAGATCACGCAACGCGTACCGCTTAGCCTCCATCTGAAACAGTGGCTCATTACGGCACACACCTGCCAGCACTGAATACCTGCACGCCTCCTGCTAGTATGGTCTCTATGGACCCGTTTGCTGTTATTCCATGTGCTGTCTGCTGGTCTGTGCTTCGTTGTGAAGTTTACTGACTGATTCAATGGGATAATTGTGTTTTTTGACCGGCACTTTTTACTCTTTTGATGGAGCCCATGTAGCATATATCAATAGACAAGAGATGGAAATGGAGATTTTAGTCTAGCACTGGCATATTCACTGTAATGTATTAATATTCACTGCCCTAGGCAAATAAACTAACTCAATTCAATAAATCGAGCAATTCTGAGCCAGTATGTGACCGCTCAGTCCCTTCATTCCTTTAGGTTCCTACTGATACTTTTTGATGGGCCCAAACACCATCTTAATCATAACAGATCATTTAATACGTTGTATGGTTGACACACATGTAAATCCAGGTTTTTCACGGATTGAAATGTCATTCCAAATATAATGTCACCCACACACACACACACACACACCTTCCAACACCATGAAAAGCAGAATCAGCTTGCATGGCCTCTCAATCATGGCCAAATATCTTGCACGCGTCAAAATTCTTCAGTCAGATTGGACTGGATCGACCCCCAAGCGGGTTGCGGCGTGACGACGACCGTTCTTTGGTAACTATGTCCTGACGGGAGGAACAGTCACAAGCCTGCAACTTGAGCTAAACAAGTTGCCAAACGTGCGGCAGGAGGAGAAAGTCACGTTCCTCCACTCACGCTGAGTGGCAGTAAAGCAAAAGAAAGAGTAAGAGAGAGGGAGGAAAACAAGAGGAGAAAATGAACGGAGATGTCAAGTTAAGTCGGCTTCATGAAGGCCGCAGCTCGGCATTCACAGCACATTGCACGACCCTCACTGTTCACTCGTCTCTTGACTCATGGACACATAAAGATCGGAATAACAGCAGTGGGCCGATCGTTCCACCCCGACTCGCGGTCGGACCTGAGAGCCTTCGTTTATAATAATGATTACCATAGTGAAGATCTTCTGAGGTGACATTTGAATGAGGTATGGACTCACGCAAGGCAAAATCAGCAGCAGGGACGGTCTGCAATTACAACGGGGCTTCCCCGGAGATGTGCAGGTCAGGGATCGCCCCGAGCGCCATCTCGGGACGTGACAACATCCAGAGAACTTGCCAGATGATGTCACACTCATCCAGAGAAGGAAAGACGTTCCGCAGTCCGCGCTCAACGGATGAAACAAGGCCAAAGCTACGAACACCTCTATCAAGACAAAATAAAAAAATAAAATAAAACATTGGAGCGATCACCTGACAGGCAGTTGAAAAAAATGCTGTAACTTGACAAAATGGCATGAGAACTGAGCAGAGCACCGAGGTCTCCACCCGAAAAGGAGGACTCCACAGACTCTGTACAATCCAGAGAAATGGAGTAGAAATGGCAGTCCGTCAGCAGAGTACATTTGAACTACTGCCGGTTACCAGAATTTCCCTCCGGGGATGAAGTATGAATCTCATCTAATATAGTCTAAGTAGGACCAGGACGCTATAACCAGGAAGGATATACATTCAGGAAAGAATAAGAGTGGGAAAGCAGCAGAGGCTACATGTCTGCCTCCCTGCTAGGAAATCCACGGTCCTTCTCTTTCGTGAACGTACCACCTTGACCGAATTTTGATTATACCTCCGTGGCCCCACTTAGCGGCATGATCAAGAAAGAAGAGGGGTCGTGAAAGCAGCCTTGGCTCCACGCCTGGCGGGACTCTGCATCTGAGATGACCGCTCGGAACCCAGTGGTCCAGACGGAATGAAAGCAACTGAGGCTCAGTGTGTTCTTTCAGATGGACTCCACCGGGATGCTAAGTGTGGACACACAAAAACACACACACACACACACACACACACACACACACACACACACACACACACACACACACACACACACACACACACACACACACACACAAACAGTACATTAGTGGCTTCTTGTTCCAACCAACCAACGCTGTATCTTTGAGGAACATCCACTCACTGGTGAGATTAAACATTAATGCAAACACAGCACAGCCCTCCCCACCGGCTCTTGTTCTTTAACTAATGTTGTTTGTATTTGACCTGCTGTTCCAGCTGCAAGGACATGACTGACCCACTGGTTAGATTTAAGTTATTAAATCATGCAATTGTGTGTGTGTGTGTTTGTGTGTGTGTGTGTGTGTGTGTGTGGGTGTGTGTGTGTGCTGTATGGGCGACCATGTGCATGTATAAGGCTTTCATTAATATAGTGCTGTCCTGCGCGCACGCACGCACGCGCACACACACACACACACACACACGCACACAATTAATCATCACTTTTGTGCAATGTTGGCAAGTATGACAGCAGGCTCTGGCGTGCTGAGGTTCTTCCCCTTGCTCCTTTCACAAACAGAGACTCATTTCCATCCATTAGTGAAATAGGTTCAGTGAAAAAAAGCAAATTTAGCTCCATTAGACCAAGAATTGCTCCCCAACACAAAGGGAGATTTGATGGACGGATTAGTTTTCCACTGGTTTGTGATCAGATCCTTTGTGGAGAATCCTTAATGAGGCTGTGCTTCACAGTGTTAATATTGTTTACCATGATACTGAATGATGAATACAAGAATAGATGGCTTAATGGATTGTACCGCTTGTCGACTATCCAGGTCGGCGTTATTTCCATGGAAATAAAGAGCAAAAGAAAGAAAGAAGGGGAGGAGAAGGAAAGAGAGAAGCCATAAGACAAAAAAAAAAAAAAAAAGTGACTGGCTGTACATCAGAACTTCAAAATTGACTCATAGAATACGTTGTCGTAAAAAATATAAATCCGCCCATGAACACAATAAGATTGGTATGAATGTGACGTCACAGATTAGAATGCATGCAATAAAAGGCCTTTAAAAGCATCTTTCCACTTTCAATATTAAATGGAAGAACAGTAAATGAATAAATAAATAAACAACACATGAAATAAATCAAATCAAGGTTTGCCTGGGACTGTTGGAACCCTCCTCCACATTATTGGTTGCTTGTATACCATTAATAACAAAAGTTGGATAACACTTTATTATTCCCGTGGGGGAGATTCACAAAACTTTGACGGGCAACAAGGGAATTTAAAATGAAGCCATCATCACACTCATTGTAAGTACCTCCGTGTAATAGCTTTGGATAATTGACTCAAATGTGAGTTAAGTTAAGATGTGTGAAATTATAATGAATTGTCTTGGTAGACGTCGAGGGAACACCGAATTCTAGGACTGCTAGGCACAGCATAGCGTCCTCGGCATAATGCCAGTATGATGTCCACTATGATGTCCACAGCGTAACATTCACAGCATGACGTCATCAGCATAATGTCAACCATGGGGTCCAAACGTAATGTCCACAACATATATACTGATCAGCCACAACAATAAAACCGCCACTAATAACCACTAATATTATGTAGCTCATCCTCGTGCTGCCAAAACAGCTCTGACCCATCGAGGCATGGACTCCACAAGACCTCTGAAGGTGTCCTGTGGTATCTGGCACCAAGACGTTAGCAGCAGATCCTTTAAGTCCTGGAAGTTGTGAGTACGGGCCCCCCTGGATCGGGTTTGTTGTTCCAGTACATCCCACAGATGCTCGATTGGATCGGATCCTAACCCCACCCATCCACATGATGTAGAAGAAATTGTGATTGATCAGACCAGGCCACCGTCTTCCATCGCTCCATGGTCCAGTTCTGATGCTCACATGTCCATTGTAGGAGCTTTCGGTGGTAGACAGGGGTCAGCATGGACACTCTGACCGGTCTGCGGCTACACAGCCCCATACGCAGCAAGCTGTGATGCACTGTGTGTTCTGACACCTTTCTATCATAGCAGCATGAACCTTTTCAGCAGTTTGTGCTACAGTAGCTCTTCTGTGGGATCGGGAGCAGACGGACCAGACTTCTCTCCACACACAGATCAATTAGCCCATGACCCTGTCGCCGGTTCAACGGTTGTCCTTCCTTGGACCACCTTTGGTAGGTATTAACCACTGCATACCGGGAACACGCCACAAGACCTGTCGTTTTGGAGACGCTCTGACCCAGTCGTCTAGCCATCACAATTTGGTTCTTGTCAAAGTCGGTCAGATCCTTACGCTTGACCATTTTTCCTGCTTCCAACACATCAACTTCAAGAACTGACTGTTCACTTGCTGCCTCATACATCCCACCCCTTGACAGGTGCCACTGCAACGATTGAGTAATGTTATTCACTTCACCTGTCAGTGCCCCTTTTTACATGTTACATGGTATATGTTAATATAGGTCTCTGAGGTCCCCAAAACATGTTGATTCAGAATTTTTTTTTTGCCGATTATGCATCTGAGATTTTGTGACTTGCCTCTAAACTCGGACTGTTGCAAAGCGGGGTTGTTTCAGTGTGTGTAGCTTTAATTGTGAATGAGCAGCCACGCCCCTAGTTCTGAGCCAATGGGGCCTGAACACAAGTTTCGGGTTCCGTGAGCCAATGGGGTATGAGCACTACCCCGGGCCGGGTTTTATTTACTCTGTGAACGTTCACTGATTTCACCTCATCAGTTCACTAAAATTTGTCTCTTGACAAATTTGAGACAAGAAATAAGCAAACCAGTTGCTTCCAGTTTTGTTCACATCAATTGCTTTGTCATTGGTTTAGCTCGTTATTTGACACTTTGATCACACCTCATATTCATGACAGAAAATAATGAAAAGGATAATAGGTGCCCCTAAATGTTGTGGCTGATCGGTGTAATTTTCAACAACGTCCATTTTATGTTCTGCACCGTATAGCTTCTGTACTTGCCATCTACACTTTTAACAAGCTGTAGTCCGAAAAAGTCAAAGCGTCTCTATGTAACTTCTGTGTTTTTACCCTTTAGCCACAAAACATTGAAGTTGAACTCAAGGCACTCTATAATTAGTTTAAAAGGCTTTGTTCTACGGGCTTATCGTTATAAAGAAAAAATTGGCACAAAATCGGGACATTAAAGCACAAAGACACAAAGAGATACAAATAGACTCCCAGGGCTTGGACGCAATTGGGGCTGTTTTAAATATTCCATTATATGAGCCATTAGAATAATTAGAATACAGCCCCTCTATACTTGATCTTGAGGATCTGTCTTTTCGTCCCCGGACCAAAGAAAACTGTTCTATTAATCCTCTTCTGGCCAGATTTGACTGCTCCTCTGTGAAAAATGGGCCCGCGTGACAAAATGGTAAAAGGCTAAAAGGAATTTTTTTCCATAGCCAAGATACAATGGGAAAAAGAGAGAGAGACGGAGGGGGCAAGAAAGGGCTGTGGGGTATGGTCGGGCGACTACCGAAGAGCCAATTTGCTGCTATCAGTCTTTCTGGATCTGACTCCATTGTGCAGATGGAGAATAGTACCCCTTTTCCCTTTTTTTTACCCTCCATTTTTTCCGGGAGGATCAGAGGAGGGCCACGCTGGAGATGTTTATCACAACTCACCCCTTCCACATCCACCAGTGACAGACTGACTTTGGAGTTAGTAGGTGGGGAGAAAAATAGTTTCTGTTCTCTCTGAATCAGACACAAAAGAAAAGTTGTATATTCTATTTATACTCAGATACACACGTAGGTAACATGGAGATGTATTCTCATTTCCGCATGCCATATGAAGTACACCTTGAGGCGACACGACTTGGTAAATAAACGTCAAAACACCTCAATTTACGATATAAGGCCAAATAGCACTATGGTAAATGGGTCTGCGATGTCACAAAGGAAACGTCAGCCTCTCTCTTTTTGCCTCTTGTCTCTCGCCATCCCTTCCCTCCCTTACGTACGTAAATGGATCAATGTGGTCTATGCAGTGTACACTAGAAATACATTAGAATGCCTTTTGAGGCACGTAATAATGCAATGTCTGTCGTAAAATCGAACAAATTAGGGCTAGGTTATCCCAAAACGGCGTTGTTGCCGATCATACAGCGGCTATTATGTATCGCGGGGTTGTTTTGATGATTCAAACATTCTGTTTTCATTCGTTTCAAGTGTCGAGTCTTCATGTGTTATGTCCATGTCTACGTGAGCCTGGCGACAATGCTGCAAATGTGTTAATGACTTGCCAAAATGTAGCAAATCTATTATGTAATTACACCTGCATTTGGAAATAACTTGCCAAAATGAAATACATTTTGCTTTTATTGTGTCACAACTCCATATTTGGTATCTTGGTTGGATAACCTATAACTGTATAATAACACTTATAAATGTAATAACCTATTACATAATGCAGGTTTTTTTTTTTGTTTATATGTACTTCATAAGCCTTCAACTGAACTTTTCTCAACTACTTGGTATACAGGAAGGCAACAATTTGGGTGTGTTATTAAATTATTATCACATAATGTGTTGAATTAGTACCTATTCACCACGGAAAATTGTACACTAACACCCGTAGTAGCCATAGCTTTATGTCATAGGTTATTGATCAAGCTGGAATTAATAGCATTTCGGCAAATTGCAAAACAATGCTTACACAAAGTTTGCCGTAAAAAACGCTGCAAACACTACTTCCGCGTTTTGAACTGGGCCGAACCAGCCCGTCGCCTCTTGGATGGGCTGAGCAGCAGCAAGTCGTGTCGTTCAGCAGGTCAGAGCTGAGCCGGATTAAACTCAGCGTGATGAGAATAAGTCGAGGTTTCTTCGCACCGAGAAGCAAATGCTTTTCGCACCCTCCGCCTTTGAAATGTAAGGGGGTCGATTTTCTCTCTCTTTTTTTTTTTTTTTGTTGCCGGTGTGACCGTCCCAGAAGGCTGGAAATGAGTTTGACACTCTCGGAAGTGGCTGAGGCTGCAAACTACAACATAACTTTACAACAAGCCCACATAGCGGCGGTCCACGTCCCTTATCGTGGCAGGAAATTAACAAAGAGGGAGAGAGAGAGAGAGAGGGAGAGAGAGAGAGAGAGAGAGAGGCCAATGCAGAAGAAAAGAAACAAACTAAGAGATTGTCTTCCCATCACTTGTACATACTCCTTTATCATTTTTCTTTTTCGCTATCTTTCACTCTCTCTCCCTTTTCATGTCTTATCTTCCATCTGTTATTTCCTTGCCGCCCTCATTTTGTCATTGATTAAAAAACAGACAAAGGCCTTGACATTTTTGATCTCTCTCTCTCTCTCTCTCTCTATCGCTCTCCCTCTCTCTGCAAATGAGACTTCTGCACGCCGTCTTTAAAGGGGACCTATTAAGCTCCTTTTCAACAAGTTAATATAGGTCTCTGAGGTCCCCAAAACATGTTTTTCAAGTTTATTGCTGAAAATAGCACTCAGATTATGCATTCTAGCCATTCTAACATGCCTCTAAACCCCCCTGTTCCAAAACAGGCTGTTTCTGTTTGTGTAGCTTTAAATGTACAGGAGCTGCCAGGCCCCTGGTTCTGTGAGCCAATGGGGTCTAAGGGTTCCATTGTTTTTAGTCTGTAAAATTTCACCAAAATCAGTTTCTGAACAAATGTGAGGCAGGAAATAAGCAATCCAGTTGCTGAATCTTCGCATTAGATCTACAAGGCCTCATTTGAAAGTTTGTTCCCACTTTCACCGCGACGTCTGGACCAGCGCGGAGCTTGGAGCACCGCGGGACACGGTGGGGGGGTCGGGCCTTTTTTTGTTTCATTCAATTATGGAAACGTCGGAAAACAAAATAAATAAAATAAATTCATCTAGGATTTTGTTTGGAGAGACGCGGAGTGGATTTCACACCGCAGCCGAGAGCAGCCTAACCGAACGTGGACACACACACACACACACGCACGCACGCACACACACACACACACCCCTCTGATCAATTAAGAGCCCCATTGGAGACGTGAATTAAACACGTTTCTCATTGAGAAGCGACATCACGCACAGAAAGAAATACACAGCAAATACTTTTCATATATACAAAAAATGGGAAAAACACGGAAACACATTTCCCTCGTCTGCAGTTTTGTCATGGACAGTGACACAAATATTTGTGCTGGTCTCTGCAGCCAACAGAGCACTTCCAATGCTTAGCTCTTAGCTTCGACGATCACGGGTGCGGTCGCGCTACAGGCGTGGGTGGAGTTACTGAGTGGAGGGCTGTTCTAATTCTAAAGTGTCTCAATGCTGCGTTGTACTGAGACATGAACAGCTCGTTTTAGGACATGTTTCCTGAAACAGACAGCTCAAAAAAACAAAAACTGACTGGGTTGTCTTATTTACAGTTTGTGCACCAAATGTATGTGCACAAGTACTGAAAAAGGGATTTTTGCATAAAAGGTGCACTTTAATTTGCAATAAAATTGTATAAAGTAAGTGAAACTACGTAATATGGGATGAACCAGAAAAGGATAACTCATAACTTAATGTAAAAATATGAGTAAAATACCTTTTTCCCAATAAATCGGAAAAAAGTTCTATATTGCACATTATGTTGGGATTGATTTATGGACGAGGTTGGGCCAAAATATGTTGTTGACTAAAATTGTCTCTCAATGAATACAATGTTTAAATGCCTGACTCAAACATTGGCATTAGTTTGCATTTTTTAAATGATGTTCCTTGTGAGAGACTTGGAGACTGATCCCCTATTTCCAAAGAGCACAACAGGATTGTTTTTGTGTACTTTATTAATACCTATGGAAATGAGCTCCTTACATTTGACCCATCCTATTATCCAACATAGAAGCAGTGGGCTGCCACGTCACAGCCCCTAGGGGTGTCATGCTCAAGGACACTACAGTATGCTACCAGGAGGAGCTGGGGATCGAACCAGCAATCTTCCGATTAGTAGATGAGTAGTAGACGACCTGCTTTTCTATTAACCTCAACACTGTTCTGAGAACTTGATTAGATTGCCTACCTTGACACCTGCTTCCTAAAAAGAGGCTTATTTTTTCCAAATACACCTTTGACCTAAAAGTTTTTTGACTTTTTTGAAAGTTCTTTCTCTTTTTCATATTTTGTGGCTTCCATTCTTCTATCCTATCGGTGGGCGAAGCATTTTTGACCTGGACTTATCTCAACTTAAAATGCTCCACACATGAGAGTACCATTAGAGCCCTGTTCTTCAGAACCTCACGCATCCCTACATACCACCAGCCAACCCAAAGAGCTCTATCGGTCGGTTGCTAGGTAACACAGCGCCAGCTCTAGCCTTTTTTAGAGCCCTAGGTGAGATCTGTAGAAGGTGCCCCGCCCCAGGACCCGCAGCATGCACACGCCACAAAATTCCTTAGGTTCCTACCATGCACACCTCACCACCCAAACTCCACCCAACACACCCTCCGATGCTGCCACCTCACCTCAATCCAG
>NC_137207.1:13851288-13948788 GCF_960531495.2 Zeus faber
TGTTACGCCTGGAGCCGCTCAGTTCACAGGAAAAGTCCCTGAACACCGTCTGGATTATCCCATCAGGACATGGGGTTTTGTTTTGTTTTAATCACTCAATTTGTCATTCACCTCCCATCAATGGAATTGTGGAGGGCCTTTTGGAGCTGGCGTGGAAGCCGGTGAGGCTGCAATGACTGGCTGACACGAGCAAAAATGACGGGGCCCTCTTTGGGCCTTGCAGACGGCTCTCGGTCGCTCTTTCCCAGCGGAACTTGGCGAGAGCGTCGCTCCTGCCACGTTTGGAGGCCTCCTGCCGCTGAGTGATGTGGGGTTTGACGTCGAGGCTTATCCGGGGTTCCGTCAGCCGGACGTTTCCTTATGATCGCGGAGCAGAGGCTGGCAAGTTCAGGTGAAGAAAGTGAGTCGCACGTTTATGTATGCGGCAAATAATCTCTTGAACCTGAACTTGAACTGAAGTCCTGTTTTGTTTTTTTGGACTGATCGCAAGGGTTTCTGAGCATCTCAAGATGATCATAAGGGAATCTCTACCTACGGAAGGTGGCAGTCGTTGGTGTTGAGATTTTGAAAACTTTATACGCCGTTATACGCCGAAAATAATCTGAAAGTCGTGCTCCGTTCCCCCGCTCCCGCGCTGTTTTTAGTTGTTTTGTTCGGAGGAACGGGGCCTCGGCTCCCAGTGCTGCTCTCTGCCAACCGGGCGCACGGAGAGCCGTGTTCGATTCACACATCCAAAAATATATTCATGATTCCCCTCATTTATGATTCCTCATTGAAATGCTATGCCCCTGCATTTTGTGAGCTTCTGGTTGATCCTGTTATTTTGACAAACACTGACTGACAAAGAAAAACAAAACAAAAAATGAAAAAACGACTGCTCGACTTGTCGACTGACGGCTCTCCGACCGATGACTCGACTCGTCGACTTTCAGGGGGCGGCCCGAAATTGATCTATCTTTCATTCACGCCTTCCCCCGCCCGAACCTCATACCCAATATTATTCTCTCCTCCCGACCTTGAGATGGATGGTTCCCACAGAACAGTAATGTGCCGCAGATAGCTGCGCCAAATTGATGGGAAATGGAATTGAAATGTTATGGAGTTGAATTTAGGAGGCTTACGGCACTGTATGAGTAGGTGGGAAGCGGGGAAATGAGAAGTGAGGGGACGAGCCGACGGGGGAGAAGAACGCTGGAGGGGAGGGAAGGAAGGACGCCAGCGAAGGGGACCAAGAGGAAATGAGAGGGAGAAAATGAAAAAAAAAAAGGCGGTCTAGAAAGGAAGCGCTCTGTGCCGACCACCCCGCGCGGTAGTGGGCACAGAGCCGCGCGGGCCACACCGTCCTCTGCGCTGTGTGTGTGTGTGTGTGTGTGTGTGTGTGTGTGTGTGTGTGTCTTTCATTCAGCAGCTACGGATCAGGTGTCCTTAAACAGTGCACGTGTTCCCTAACTTGCACCGGTTGTGTGAAACGTGCAAGCTCCCGTTTGAGCTGCACCCTCAAACCCTCTTTTCTCAGCATGGCTTTTCTCTTTGGCTCCTACGCCACAGAAGTCGCTGGATACCAAAATTCAACAACCTTTGTACTACATGTCCGTCAATGCAACACAGTAGGAAATTCGAAGGGTGGCAGGTTTCCTTCAACTGTTGGTCGTTGCTTGGTAGAGTGGAAATACTCACCAGTCAAGAATTGTTTGTTCAGCTTGTAGCTGTAATTTGTGAGTTTCATATAATCAAAATGAATTGAAGACGCACGCACGCACCAAATTCTCATTTTGGATCCAGGAGGTGTTTACAGGAGGTCTCCAGCGGCGTATTCTGGCCTATTCAGGCCCAATACATTGTATATATTCTAATACAAACAAGATCCTGTTTCGATTGTCTTTAACTGACGGATGAGATGACAATAGCGTATGGCCTTTACAGCAGTATGGCCCTCTTACGACATGTGTATTCTCAGTTATAAAAGGTGGTATGCAAGGATGCGCAGGAAGTGTTACAAATGTGTTTTCGAGGTGACGCCAAAATTCAAAACAACAGAAAACTCCAAACTGGCGATTGGAAATACCCCACAATCCCCGGACCAGGGCAGTGGCGTCGTGCAATTCGACACATCGACGCAGTTTTACTTGTCAGACGCTACCCAAGCATGGCAAGCTCTTTGGTCGTTTGAAATCCAGCTTTAATTCTTTAAATGACTAATTGACCTCGGGCATGGTCGATAAGGCGTCCAACGCCCAAACAATTCGACCGTTCATGTCAACAAGAAGGGAACCGCAGCCGCCGATTCAGTTATTTTCCAATGTAATCATTGCCGTCAGAACACCTTTGTTCCAACAGAAAAGTAAATCACAGAACGGTTTCACGGGGGGTTGAGACCTGCTGTCTTCTGACACTGTAGAAATACAGTAACTGGATTAGTTATGTTTCCTTATGTTTAATTCACTGTTTGTTGTTGGCCCGCTAGCTAGCATGCTAACTAATGGTAGCTTTGGCACCGTTATCACGTACCTCACAAAGACATGGAAAGCAATTTTGCACCGCTGCTGTAAGATCTGCCTGCTCAGTTCAACGCCGACCGCATCATAATGTCGCGTGTTGGAAATAGAGGTGCGGCTGAGATTTCCCAGCATGCATTGCTCATTGTGTTGTTTTGGGGTTGTCGGGGAAGGGGATTGTTTTATGTGTTCTGAGTCACAGTAATGTTCATTGCTATGTCGTTGTTAGTTTTAGTTAGCCACGTTACATGTGTTATTTTACAGTGTTATTACTTTTATGTGTTGAGATTGTTGCACCAGGAGTGAGAGTGTGTGTGCCGTCTGTGACGTACCCATTTGCTGTGACATTCAGTGGAGTGCAGCGAGCAGCAGCCAGCCCAGTCCAGTGAAACCGTTGTCAAAGGCTTACTTTGAAGGAATTAGCAACCCACTGCACACTTTACGGTCCTTTGCCGCGTTACTTGAAATTTGGGAGTCAGAGCTCCCAAACAAGGTGTCACCACAGGGTGTGGCAAACCGTGACTGTGAGATAATGACCTTCAAAGTTTGACCCACACCAGGTTCGTTCAGCCAGCTCCCAGAATGCAAATGGGGTTGGCGGACAACAAAGCCTCATGGCTTATTAACGTACTGCTGGATGGGCCAATCACGAACAGCTCAACAACACAACTCATTTTGTTTTTAAAAAAGCTTTTACTTAACGGTAAGAATATTCACGTTTTCACGTCACAACACAACAAAATGTAGAGTCTAGTCTCAGGAATCTGAAATCTGAAAATCTGTCACCAACCTCAATGGACTTCATCACGTCATCAACTTCTTCCGTTGTAACGACAACGGGCGTATCGTCGATCTCCTCCGGTGGTTCTTGAAAATATTCCGTTTCATCGTCACATTCAGGTTGAAATCCGGAGTAATATCAGATTCAGTGTCGCTGTCGGAGAACTGACTATCAGACAAGTGAAACCGGATCCTCGTCTTGTTTACTGAAGTGACGTCAGTGACGTCAGAAATTCTTACTCGATAATACACGTTGGTACACGTAAAAGTAGTACGATTTAAAGGTTGATTCTATCAAAACGGTTTCACATTGTGACTTCACATCACATGGAATATGGAGGAATGATCTTCACCTGGACGGTCGCTTTAAAGGGAACGATCGATCGTTGTTCAGCGCTGTTCCACGTCTCGGTAAGTGAACTGCGTTTCCCCCTGTAATCTAACGGGAATATTTAACTAATATTTATCTCATCCACCTCGTCAGATTCAGAGGAAAGTGTCACGCTCACCGCGGAGGAATACAGAGCGGTAGAAATCTGGACCGGAAAGAAACACCGCGGCTGGCTTACAGCGGAAGTTCAGTTACAGACGGTGAGGAGGCACAGGCACAGGCAAAAGGCAGGTTCTCCACCTCGGGAGGTGGAGAGCACCTCCCGAGGTGGAGAACCTGCCTTTTCAAAACAGGGCCCCACACACTGGATACAGCGCCGTCCTGATTAAAACAATTTCCGGAAGCGACGGGGTGAAAGAGAGTGCACGTCAACGCTGTCTAGGAGGAGCACTGATCCAAAAATGTCAAAACATTAACTTACTAAAATAATTTGACAGCCCCGGAATAAAAAGAAAAAAAAAAAAACATTTTGCAAGGGTCTTTGATGTATTTTTAGGACCCCATCGTGAAACAAGGCCCAGTCTTTTTCATTTTCTAATACTCAATTACTTTTTTAATATTCCAGCCTCACGGGAGCGAAGGTAGCCCAATTTTGCACATTTAATTTCTGACGACCGCAAAGTTTTGGGCCGAGCGATCATTTCCCGTGAAGGGAACCAGGCGGCTGGTGTTAAGCGCCCCGCCCGAGGGACACACACTCGTCTCCTGTGAACGTTCATTGTCTTTTCTCTCGTATCCCCGGTTTGAAGCTACCGACGCAGGTTACGCGGCACGGCGGTTTTTGTCCACCCGTCATCGACACCGTGCAGGGGAAGCTATGACCTCATCGCACAAGCATTGATTAGAGTTGTGAGCTCATCATTGATCAGGCTTTATAGTCCATCAGCCGAGCTGCCACGAGCCGCGATGGGGGCACTTGCACGCGTACAACTACATACGGGAAGTAAACAAACCTATTTGAACCTGGCCATAAAAGATAAACACATCTACATGTATGCACCCCGCTGCTTCCCGGCCGTCTGCGTCGTATGGTAGCTTCATCCGTCGGCACCATCCGCCGGCAGCTCCATGGAGCTCTACGACGCGTCGGCGGCCAATCAATCAGTACGACTTCATCGAAACAATGAAAGTGTTCCCCGACCGGAAGTTCAAGTGATTTATATGGCTCAACGCACGCGTGGGCGAGGGAGGATGTACTCGAATTCCGTCACGATTATTTATTTCGAAAGGAACGAAACGTCTGAATCACATTCAATACAAATGACCAACATCTTTTTTTTTCTTTTTTTTTTTTTTTTTTTTCAAAAAGTAAACCAATCTTCAGTAATTATGAGGTTGTTTATAAGTAAGAGTTGCGAACCGAACAAAAAAACATCCTTCACTTCACATCTCGACTTCATAGAGCTCCCTGACACGCCCTAGAGCCTGCGTGCTGTACACCAACACAGGCGCTACATCTAGTTTTCATCCTTGACGACCTCGCACAGTAAACCGCCTCCGGGGGATGATCCCATTGGGTTCCCACTGAGGGTTATTGATAGCTATACCCATTAATGCCAATGCCATTAGTGTGACCAAATGTATTTTGTTCAGCGGGAGCAACGTCATCCTTTATATTCATGCTCCAGCTCCAAAGAGCTGCTCGCTATACATATGGATATCCATTTATGGAAATCAATGTGGTCGGCAGTGCACTGTAGAGACCACGCTGGAGATGGGAACCACAGCGAAGCCGCTGAACACACACCGCCAGGGCCCACGTGAGCACAGCGCATGTCACCGTGCGAGAGGGGATGCAGCTCGGGCGTTCACAGCCGCAGCGTGTTTTGTTCAGGCATTGTGCCTACCGCATGCTTCATTAACTGCCAAGTTCACCCCCAAGGATCAAGGGAGACATTTTTCATAATTTGTCCTCTGGAAAAAGCAATCTGTTCCCTCCAATTACTAATTAGTTCCCTCAAATTAGGGATCTGTCTCCGCGGCCTCAAATCAATAATTATCACAGAAAAGCTTCTATGTTTATACCACGTTTAAAACATTAAAAGTAACGAGGGCTTATGGCTTTGGCTTCCTAATTGAAAGTATATTAATCACATTACATCAATCCCTGAAATTTAGAGTTCATTCCATTGAATTACTAAATTCAAGGGGAATTAAAATGGATTATAATCCTGCGGGAAAATACTTCTTATTTGAGGACAGCAATTTGTAATTTGAGGATAATACTTTTTTTCCCCCTGATAATTATCTGGCATGATTTTACTTGCAAACTCTAAATAAATATGGTTCTCATATCTTCCTACTAGGTCTACACTTAATGTGACTAAAAAACTTCAACTTATTTTATTTTTTTAACTTGTGCTGTCAGAATGCTGGGCATACAACACAGAGTATTTGTATGTTATTGCATCGAGGACTGAGTTTGCAAGTGGAGTTTTAGTTCTCGACCTCCAATGCAACTCTTTATTAATCATAAAAGAGAGAGAAGAGACGGCGGAAGCCCACGGAGCAACCCCCACGCCCAGGCCCCAAGGTGCACAAGGAGACCCCTGAGCTGCAAACACACAACCCACCCCCACGCGTAGGCACGAGACGCAGCCGTTGGCGGGGTACCCTGGCTGACAGAGCCACACCCCGCCAGAGCTGCCGCTGGGGCCCCGACGCCCATATGCGCCCGGCGCAGGGGCCAGGCCCGCCCCGTCACAGCCGACCACACGCCCATCGATGTCGCCGAGTGTGCTCAGTGCAGGGCACCCAGATGGCAGCCCTGCCACCCCTCCGCCAACACCTGCAGGTTGCCAGATAATACGGGCCCTCCACCACCCCCGGCACCCGCCGCAGAGAAGCCGCGCAGCGGGAGCAAAGCTGGACAAGACACTGAACTGGCACACGGGGAATAAAACATGAGCAATGCCTTCCCTCTTGTTCTGACTCAGAAACAGCGTTCCCTTCGCCCCCCAAACGCATTTAGATGCACTTGATTTAACTGGTTACGCCGGGTCAGCGGGACGGGGGGAGCGAGAGTCCCTGTCCCTGCTGCATCAGACAAGGTAAATCAAGCTCACCTGGAGCATTTGATTGACCGTAAAAGCGTTTTTATTTCCCTGAACAACCTCTCCGCCCTCCACACACAACCACACACACACACACACACACACACACACACACACACACAGCGCAGCCTCCATTGTGAGTCCTTCTAAAGAAAAACTCCTCCCATTTTTCATGCTCTCCTATCAAGTTATTTTTCACCCCCGTCCTCACATACCTCTCTTTCCCCTGCTGTTGTGCTCTGCTCACTCTCTCTCTCCTTTAATGCACCTAAGCGCTCAGTTCTCTCCCTCCCTTAAGTTGCATTGTGGCTGAGTCAGACATAGAGATGCCTGTGTCCGCACGCACGCACGCAAAGACAACATCATCCTGCTGCGTGTGCGTGTGTGTGTGTGTGTGTGTGTGTGTGTGTGTGTGTGTGTGTGTGTGTGTGTGTGTGTGTCTTTCAGCGGCTACGGATCAGGTGTCCTCAAACAGTGCACGTGTTCCCTAACCTGCACAGGTGGTGTGAACCGTGCAAGCGCCCGTTTGAGCTGCACCCTCAAACCCTCTTTTCTCAGCATGGCTTTTCTCTTTGGCTCCCACGCCACAGAAGTCGCTGGATACCAAAATTCAACAACCTTTGTACTACATGTCCGTCAATGCAACACAGTAGGAAATTCAAAGGGTGGCAGGTTTCCTTCAACTGTTGGTTGTTGCTTGGTAGAGTGAAGGGCAGACGCACAGTGGAAGCGGGCGCAGGCCTTCTGTTAATTGCTTTGACAAAACGCTGTGGAAATACTTCTTTGGATGCCGGATGACGCAGCATTACTCCGGTTGCATTGTGGGTAAAAAAAATAATAAAAGAATCTACTCCTAAGCCGAAGTAAATCACAGTGATGGTTAAGAGGTTTAGCGAATATCGAATACCAATCAGTTAATAAGATAACGGCTATTGTGTACAACAGCCATATTAATGATAGGATTACAGTCGGTCCTAATCAAATCATTTGGGGCATTTCCCTTTCCCCTGTTAATCGAATTTGGATTTCTAATTAGTACGGTTGTTAATGAAGCAGATAATCCCAAATCACTTCACTGTAACTGGTGTAAAGGAACATGCCGACGACGATATCTCTCGACGAGTTTTTTTTATCAATTAATAAAAAAAAGTACTCAAATCACAGTTTTCCTCCAATTTCTACATTGAATTGGTCAATGTATACATCAATGCGTATCCTGTGTGTGGGAATTTATGGATTTATGTACGAAAGGGGGGCGGCGAAAGCTTCCCACTGAACGCATGCGAAAGCTTTGGAGCAGTGAGCAGCCATGGCAGAGCAGCCGGTGCTCAACTACGGTTTTAGAATCCATTTTTGGTGCATTCAAGACCGATTTGGTGGGGATGGAAACCATCCACTGCTTATGGAATGGACTGTGCGACCGTAACTTGTATCAATGAAATAGCAATTTCTGACAAATGAAAACTGGGTGAGATGTTAACACGAGAAGTTTGTGAAACGACGTGAAACGTTTGTAGTCTAAGTCGTGGCCTCAATTCATTTGCATCGGTGTGGAGGGGGCCAAAAGGTGGTTCTGGGAACAGCCACCGGAGGCATCAGAACATGTCGTGGCTTCTATTTTCCAGATCAGCCGTGCAAGTTTGAACCCGGGGAAAACATGCAGACTCCACCCGGAAAGGTGCAGCTTTGAACCCGCCGCGCTTTACCGCGAGGCCACGGCGCTAACCACCGGCAGAGAGGCGAGGAGCGTGAGGAGACGTCCAGCTCTGAAAAGGATCGGACAGAAAAGGGCCTGCATCTCCTGCACACAAACGGGAGAATAAATTGACCAGAAGTTGTAACTGTGTGTGTATTAATAAATGTATATATAATGTGCTGTACTTTATGCTTTCTGTATGAATGGAACCAAATGGATATCGCTCGCACATATTACAGGAAAAAGGGAACAAAATGATGCTTAAAAGGAGGAAAATGTATTTTTTCACCAAGAATGATTTTTCTTTGTGCCGTCTAAATAGTCGATTTTGGCTTCGATCATTTTTCCTCAAATCTCTCTTGCATCTTTCATTTACATTTTCATTTACATTTACATTTAGTCATTTAGCAGACGCTTTTATCCAAAGCGACTTACAAGGGAGAATAACATTCAAGCTACATTGCGACATTACATTACATGACATTACATGACATTACATGACATTACATTACATTTCCCTAACACACACAGACACAGACACAGACACACACACACACACACACACACACACACACTCATACGAACAAGGCAGATACCCTCCCTCATTCTCTTATCCCTCTTCACTACTTAACTAACTTCAACGTCACACCTCTTAACTTCTTCGATTTGGCGCGAGGCAGGGCTCGTCATTTCATAATTCCCATGATGGCGGCAGGGGAGAGAATGGGAAATTGAATAGGTGTGTGCGTGTGTGTGTGTGTGTGTGTATTGGGGGGCTGTAATCTGCAACAGAGCTCTCTCCTCATCTGTCAAGATTACAGCCCTGACATCCTCTGGAATTCTCTTTGTCTCCGTACAAGGGCCGCCTTTGAACCCGTGGCTCCCACTGCCTGTTAATTACCAGAGTGGTTGCAGTGCTATTAAAAGGGGGGAAATACGTCGGTGCTACACAAAGGCATGAATGGCATTTAACAAAGCTGTAAATTAGAATAGGAACACTTTACAAATCCAATAGCACACAATGAACAATATCCCCTGAAGATTGTAATTTTAGGACCATAATTAAGACGTGAAAAGAAAATATTTAGTGTAAGCATTCTCTGGAATTGTCTCTCTTCCTATCAGGAGTAGTTATTACACACATACAAGTGTACACACAAACATTAAAACCATTTTTAATGACCAATAGTCACTAACAATTTAGAGTGTAATGTGATCTTATATTCTACAACATAATATCGTAATATAAATTCTACTCTAACATGACCGTACAGATTTGGGATGTATACTAATAAATGTACAGTATGTAACAAGATCACTGTAAATATCTGTAATCTATTTAACCTTACTATTTTGAAAACATGCACAAGCCTGTTTTCCCCGATTTCCTTGCAGCCTCAAATATGGCGGCGGCCACCCCTACATTTGCATGCATTAAATAATTAGCATAATAAAACACTCTGAACGCTGCTTTCTTTCTGTGCGAACGCTTTTCTGCTGTCCTCCAGCCGCACGGTGACTCATCCATACATTAACTCCTGGAGGAAGGCGACCGGAACAAAATGAGGCGGCGCGACGGCAACAAAGAGTAGGCAGGAGTGTACTTCAGCCTGTGTTCTTTGAAACATCCACGGCCTCCCTTTTCAGCCATTAGGTGCAGCATTATGCCGTTAAGGCGCACGAAAAGACAAACGTGAAGCGGGCGAGTGCGGTGGAAAATTGCACCCGGCGACGCCCTGACATTTCCATCAGCGGGCGCGCCGCGAACAAACAGCCACGGGCAGTCCGAGGTGAAGCCTTTTCAATTAGAGCGCTTTCAATGTTAACCACTTCGGAATGGAAACCGGACCCTGACGGCCACCTTAAATCACCATGGTAACGTGCAGAAAGGGCATTATGCGGCTGTGGAGAGGCTGCTGAAACGACCCCCCCTTCTCCTGTCAACCTCTGCCGCCGGACGTCGGAACACGACGCCTGTCAGATAAGAGAATGGCGCGAGGGGCGTGGCCAGGGGGGATACTCCAGTGTGTATGTGGAAGGTTGCATATGTGAAAAAACTTGTGTTTGTGTGTGTCGACGTGTGCAGTGTGGAGACGGCTGTCCGTCTGACAACCGTGCAATGACTGTAGCCAGCCACTCCTTTATCCTGGCTCCGCTTTTATAACCGTCCGACATAACCTTAAAGAGATGGTATCAGGTTGTCAAATTGGCACATTAGTATGCGGGATGCCGCTGTGCCGTCATAAATCAGTGCAGTCCATTCCAACTTAATTCTAACGTATGCTGGTGTTTAAGACTGCATTAGTTAATATCTGTGATGCCAAATAGCTGGAAAATACACTGTGCCGCGCCAAGATCAGACGTCACAGCAGGTTCGCGTATTATGTCGACGAAGTTCATCGATAGTGCCTCCTTTTTGTAGACCGTAAACATCAACCTTTTTTTTTTTTTTTTTAATGTTTTTTTAATTCCTTTGCCCCTTAAGTTGTTTTTCCCACTAAGGTACAGGAACTACATGAGGAACCTTTTGTGGGTCGGAAACTTCTCAAACGGGAAAATCATGTCGGAAACTACCAAAGTGGCAATAAGAATGCAAACAGGAAGTTGAAGCAGCTTTGGCGTTGATCTTCAGTCTTCTTTACTTTGGCATGAACATAGTATTTGTATAGTCCTTAGAAAAGAGACGCTGGTTATCGGTATTGAAAAATTGCAGTGGGTGTGCTTGACTATTACTTATTACCAACTATTCAAGTTGACCTCTTATGCTCCTTTTTATACATGTAGATATAGGTCTCTGAGGTCCCCAAAACATGTTTTTTAATCTTTTTCTGAAAATAAAACTGTTTTGCATTCGAGCCATTGTGACATGCCTATAAACCCGGACTGTTTCACTGTGTGTAGCCTTAATTGTGAATGAGCAGCGAGGCCCCTTGTCGTGAGCCGATGGGGTCTGAACACAAGTTCCCTTTTCATTGGTTTTGTTTGGAGACGCGCACAGCGGATGGGATGGAAGCAGAAGACCAGAGAAAGAGATCCGTGACGAGCTGACGTCAGCTCGTGCTGAGAGTAAAAAAAAACTCTGAAAACCGAGCGCCGAGAGCGGTCGGAAGCCTGAGCGTTTTGTTCACATTTAATCATTAGTTTACTTTGTAATTTGACACTTTGGCCACACCTAACATGAACATCCCACATTGTAACATCATTTATATATCATATTATCTGACAGAAAATAATGAAATGCATAATAGGTCCCCTTATTTAACTCTGACCTAATGGTTCCTGGTTAGGGAAGCCACGGTGAGGAATTTTTCCCTCCGGTTAATAAACTCATGCTGTATATAGTATTTTTTATTTGATGTGATGTGGGTGTTAATACGCGAAAATGAACTAAAGGGGTTTTATTTCTATAAAAAAATAAAAATTAAAAAAATGAAGGTGGGGGCGGTGGGCAACTAATGTAATCGGTGTGTGCCCAAACACCCGGTTACACCGGCAACCCTATTCCTGTTCCTCGGAAAAGTACCACCTGCGGAAAAAGGCCTAAATTCTTAGTAGCAGGAACTAACGTCTTGGTCCCTTGAAATGGTTTTCCAGGACAAACAATGGGCTTTTCATACCAATTCGAAACTGGCATTCCAACACATGAGGGGAGTGAGGTTGAGCATCGGGGAGGTGCTGAGGGAGAAAAGCTACGTTTTCGTTAGGACCAGCGGTGGAAAATGCCAGGTTCACAAGGTAAAGGCTCGGGTTCCTGCTCCAGCCGTGCTGTGACTCAGCTCCACTCGTTAGTGGATCTCTCGGTTGGTTCACATTGTTGACTCCAAATCCCCGAGTGGAAAGTGACTTCCTGTACCCGGATTTTGATTTGCACCTCTGATTGCACCAGACGTGTTACACGTGGTACAAAACCTTGCACCTCTGCAGCTTTAAAAGCATTCGTCCACTTAGGGAGCGTGTGAATTTTAGTGAATGCTGCTGCTGCTTTTGTGCCCACGAACAGCTAAAAGGTAAAACTTTTGAAAATAAACTAAATCAATGATGAATGCTTTCCGGTGAAAATTACATTGCTTTCTCTTCTAATGCTGATCTAGAGGGAGCTTTATTTACTTAATACTTAATTTCATCAGTTTTATCTTCCAAAAGTCAACAAAAAAGTTTATTCGCCCTATTCATCTATTAAGGTATATTCTATAATTCATTCATCATCATAAAGTCTCACTGCGGATCAGCCAGACCTGAAACAGCGGTTGCCGATTCGGTGGTTCACCCTGTGATCTCTCCATTTTCTACGGGTGCTACTCCTCACGTTCTCCCTTCCGGGTCCATTTGAAGACCTTTTCTTCCCCATCATGATGAGGAGAGGGAAGCAAAAGAAAAACTGCTGGGAGGCGAGAATCCTCCTCTCTCACTGCAGGTGGTTAAATGAATTCAAAAGTAGGTCCAGTGGGAACAGACCAGTGCCCTTATCACTGTGACTGTACTCGTAGGTTCATCTTATATAAAGGTTGAGATTAAAATGGATGGATGAGAAGATGGATGGATAATTATTAATACGTTACATTATATTGATACAGGCTGATAAATCACTTGGATATTCACTTTTTGAACAAGGCCCTACATACAGTATAAAGACAATTGACATTTAGATTCTAATTATCAAGTTTTTCACAATGGTCATCTTGGTTATTAGAAAAAATATTATTATATAGTATACACATGGCATATAGTACATATTCAATAAAAGATGACCATTTAATTGCTAGATAAATAGAATACAAAACAAAAAAACGAGACAAAGATAATAACAAGATGCAAAAACTCTTTAACAGTCAACAGGCACTCGCTAACAGTTCTGCTTCTGAGGCTCAGCTCTTATTTTAACCTGTCTTAAAAGGTTTAACCAGAGAGATTTTGCCAAACCAAGCCAACCAACCGTTGTCAACCGTCGGGGTAGGTTTCTGCCCTCCGACGAGAGCAGCCGTTTGGAAAGCCGCGCATCTCCGCAGTGAGTCATTGGAGTAATGGTGGGGCCCAAATGACGGCCATGCCAATCCGGCCATCACCGTCTTTTCACGGTGAGAGGCAATAACAACCCCACATACACAACCTAAATAGTTCTTCGTTCCTATGTATTTTGCCAATCATTCAGACAGAGTCCAGTTACCCAGAGCACTCTTTGGGGCCCAGAGTTCTGAGTGTGCACCGCGATTACACCCACATCTCTCTCTCTCTCTCTCGCTCTCTTTATCTCTCTCCACACATATCCATCCATCCATCGCTCTCCGCAGCCATTGTTCAGCCTGTCCACAGCCAACAGGCTTATGCATCAATCAGCGATCAGCTGGCACAGTGGGTCCGAGGCTATGCCGGTCCCTCCATCCCATATCGCTCTCTCCCCCTGTATCTCTCTCCATCTGTCCCTTCTCTCTCTCCTTCTCTGTGTTCTCCCTCGCCTTCTCCCAATCCTTCCCTCCCTCCGTCCATCTCTCCGTCTCCCCTCTCTCACCTACTGCTGCATCTAGCCCATCTTAACGCCTGCAGTATCTCTCCTCTCCCTTCCTCGCTCGCTCTCGCTCTCCCACCCCCCCCCTCTACATTTCTCGAACATACTGTTGCACCTAGCAAATCGGTACCCCTGCTGTCTCTCTCCCTCTACTCTCCCTCTCCCTCTCTCACTCTCCCCTCTCTCACATACTGTTGGACCCAGCCAATCTTCACCCCCCTCGGCTTTTCCTCTTACTCTAGTGCCAATCGTGTCTGCTGCTCAGTCTATTCTTTGCCATTTTCATACACTCACCCACTTCATCCAGCTATCCACCCTTCCACCCCCCCGCTCCCCGTGTCTCCCCCTTCTTCACCCTCACATAAATCACCCCTCTCTCCGTGCTGAGAGGTACCGAGACTCATTATGCTCTCCCCACTCATATTTATTTCATGGCTGGGAAGATTGAAGGGGGCTGAGCCCCCGCCGGCAGATGAAGGGGTGAATTTCCACATGCATTATTCTCACGCCTGTAACACGCTATGCGGCGCCCCCCCAACCCAACACACACACACACACACACACACACACACACACACACACGCACACACACACACACACACACACACAAACACAGCAAGCACTTTGACAAGACAGTCGTGTGAGCATGCACTAAAACATCAAATGTATGCAGGAATATGTTGCTGTGTATTGAAGGCCAACAGACAGACAGAGAGACAGACAGAGAGACAGACAGACGGACAGACAGATATGGTACATTGAAACATAGACAGAAAGTCAGAGCGATGGGTAAATTGAACCATATAGAGAACAATAGGTAGAGCGATAGATTGAGAGACAGACGGAGTGATGCATTTCCCAGATGCCCTCGGGTCACTGGTCAGAAGATGGTGAGGCTAACTGTGTATTGACAAACCCCGGCAGCCAATTATCAGAACTGGTGGGGCACAGGCACACACATGCTCACACACATACAGTACATCAGCGTGCACACACACCGACATACTAAGACAGAAGCATACGTGATATGCATACATCTTACACACACACACACACTGACACACACACACACACACACACACACACACACACACACACACACACACACACACACACACACACACACACACACACCCAGGAGTAAACAGACAGCAGAACACAAGCTTGCATGAACCCAGAAATAAAAAGGGAATTGTTTTGCAATTACAAACAACTAGTCAAGTCAATGTTATTTGTGTTTTGTTGATGCAAATATACTATACAATTCTATTTACTATCATTCATGCCAAACATTTTCAGAAAATGAAGATAAACGTTGCCAGGATGTTTGCGCATTTTCAAAAATAACCAGACATAATAACAACACACAATGCATTAATTGCTATGCAAGGCACACACATCCATACAAACAGACACCAAAACCTTCCTGCCATTTGATTTTTACCTCAAATGGCCCCAGACGGCCATGCACAGACCAAGAAATCAACACATACAAACACATACATGATGCAACCATTAAAACATACAAGCAGAAACTTTATTTTGAATATGTTTAAAAATAAAATACAAGTAAAGCTACCATTGCATTCGAGATAGATATATAGATAGATGGAAAGAGATGGAGATAGATATAGATAGACGGATCGATCTAGTCTATCAAGTTCGTAGTCCCTAATTTCGAGCTAAATAGATTCTACTGTCTGTTTGAGAAAACATGGACGGCCGCTGCAAATTTGTTTGTCAAACTTGTGTATTCTACAAGCTACAAAATGTATGTTATTATAAAAACGAGTGTGTAGTTTACTATGGAGTTAAACCAGTTTTCACATGAAAAAAAACTACGCAAAGGGACCTTTGTCCACTGTTAACAGTGTGCACATGTCACGTCCGGTCTTTTATCTCAGCAAACCCGAGCCGGAATTCTGACCTGGATTCCCCATTGCACGTTGCAAAGTTCCACTGCACGTTTTCCAAGTAGGGTATCACTGTTCCGGAATAAGAGTTTTGTGAAAATGTGAAACTTGTTCTAATAGGGAGTGTGAGGAGGTTAGAATTGGTGTGTAGGTCAAGGGGGATTAGAGATGAAAGAGCAACAGTTTGACACTGACCAAGTCAGACCGACTCCAAATCCTATGCAGTTCCACTTCCATCTTTGTGACAGTGGAGCGTAAAGCTAATGGCAATCTCGGCTCCTCTTTCAGCCTTGTTGATAATCCCTCAGGCTCCTGCCACAGCACTTTTGGTTTGGTTACTGGAGGTTTCCATTAGCACGGGGATCTTTGGTAAACACAGTTCGATAATACGTATTACGCACTGTACATGCACAGTGTACAGCACTGAATCCACATCTACAGTACAGCGGGTAATGATGTCGCTTCACAGTGTGAGAGAATGTGTTTAATTCACGTCTCAGTCCAAATGGGGGCTCTTAATAGACCATAGGTGTGTGTGGGTGTGTGTGTGTGTAGTGGCACAACGTTGGACCGGGGTGCCCCCCTGCTGCATGCCCATAACAAACTGCGATAGGCTCCAGTCCCCTACGGCTGTGAGCAGACACGCTGCACTTTATCACAAAGATGCAGCCCAAAAATCACAAAACGAGCTGCCCCACAATTTTGTTTTTTCACAAAAATGGGTTAAAAATAAGAGTATAAGGACACAGCCACGGATATTCAAATACTCATACACACCCACGCGCTAGATGCTTGTTGAGTATTGTAGTGCATGGGCGTCTGTCTCTGTGTGTCGCATCCATGGCTCTTTTCATGGGCAAGCAGCCAAGGCCGAATCTTTTCACGAGATGCCAATATATCAATAAGGACTGAAGTCACAGGAGGACAAACCAAAGGAGCTTAAATAAGAATGGTGTAAACGGGAGCACTGAGTCACTCATCAATGTTAAAGCGCCTCCACCTGACGAGAATCAAGCATGGCGTCCAGTGCATCGTAGAGTGCCGGCTACACCCAAATTCAAAATATAACCAGGTCATGATTGTTGAAACTCAATAGCCATGGTTATTTTGGTAGTGTCATAAATATCAAATTCTATAAAAGGTACTTTACTTAATAGCTGTTTTACTTAGCAGCGGTGCATCCTAACTGGAGGCTATTGAAAACTCAGGGGCGACTTTACCCATTCACAAAAGATATTGCGCTAATGATATGCCAGCGCAAACACCCGCATAAAGTTTTGCTGCTGAGTGCAATTTGCCATCGCAAATTATCCATGTAGCCAAGGAAAGGCGTTAGGTGTTTACTCCACTGCTCTAAACTCGCTTGTTTAACGAAATGTCATAAATATATATAAAACGTAATAATTGTTGGACATTGGACAAATGTAACATTGTAATGAAATCCTTGGAGGGGCTGCGCCGGTGCTATGCCAAAGCCAGTCCTGACCGGGGGGTTCGAAAATAATGGAAATTGCCCGGCAGGACCGGCCCGTTACGCATGAGGAGACCCTGTTACCCGGAGATGGGGTCTTGGGTTTTACTTAGTACTTTCCGGTCTATGTGCAGTGACTATAAACATTTAAAAAGTATGAGTAAAACTATGGTAAAACGTACTCTTCCCACACAGTTCATGATTGATGATGAATGCATGATGAATTACATGAATACATTTCTAGTTCTTACCGAATCCTAATATTACGACGCAGAAAAGATGACAGTTAACTTCATATGCTTTGCTCAACCACAAAGTTCCAGGAGCTGCCCATGGTCCTGCAGGTTCTATGCGATCTGTGGCTCAATGCCAGTTTTGACCACTTCATCGCTATTTCTTATAAATTGTAGTTTTTTTTTATATATATTTTGAGTTCAATAGTGATTTTGTCATTTTTTGTCAACGTTTGAAACGCCTTCTTGTACAACAGATTATCAAAAGTTTCAACAAGTTGCTTTTGGAGTACGTTTTAAAAACCAAAGACTGTTGCCCATTCCGCTACCTACAGATGCTGCAACAGTAATAAGAATTATAACAATGTCAAAATATTAATAAACCTTATAAATGTGCTTCAGTTGCATCTCTCTGAAGATGATCGCGCACTGCTGCCTTTTTTTTTTTTCGGTCTCGTGCAGTTACCACCAGGTCTCTACAGTAGAGGCGGTATTATTTTCACTCTAACTGCGTGTGGCTATTAGCACCGGTGTTGATGAATTGGATACAATTTGCAACGAGGCTCATTTGCATAGAAAGGGGCCAAGCTCCTCAGTGTTGCATCAAACGGGGTCGGGATCAACATATTCGAATACTCAATGTATCGCTTCCTGCATAGGAAATGAAGGTGTCAACATCGTGTCTAGCTTTCTGATGATTTGTAAGAGCCTCATGGATTCAGCGAGAGAAATCCGTGTAAATGTACAAGAGCAAAAAGGTCATATCCAGAACTACGTATTCCATAATGTGCACACAAGGGCTGCTTTCGCGGAACAATGGGGATTGGAGCAATGTGGTCATCTGCTGCTTTCCTGCATCTTCTCATCATACATGCACGCAACATAAGATCAGATAAAACTGATCGCAGACTTACAATTGCAATTGCAATTGCAGTATTTTGACAGAGTCAGCCAACAAAAAAAGATAAACCTTCCCACAACGTTAATCTTCAGTCGTATATATTTTTTTGTGTCCCTGGGCTTTAACAAAAACAGTTTAAAAAACAAACAATGGCTCCAGAAAAGGCAAGTCACATCTGGTTGGGCCATCTTTAATAACAATGTGGGGGGCAAAACCTGGCGAAATGCCCTGGATGATAACCTATTGACAAATGTTGTTCGTACACAGTACAGTAAGTGTGGAAAAAAATCAAAACATTCACAACGGCAAATGCACTCGCATGGTTGTGTAAGAGCACTGGGTAAGTACAGCATTTACAAACATAATCCACTGGAATGACTAGACTGCCTAATAAACCCGCTGTCTCAGTCAATAGACTGACAATGCTGCCCTCAAGCTCTGGATCCAACCAGATCCTTTGGTTTCATGCTAATTTCAGCTGATTTCCATAAATGACTCCGTAAAGTACTTGCTCTTACTATTCCTCTTCCACACTACATATACTGTATGTCCACTGAGCACTGTTGATTGCCTGGCCATAGTAGTGCTACAGCACTTTCCTTTATGTATTTTGGGAGTTTACACCCCTCGGAGTACAATTTGTGATTTGGAGGTCGAGCAGCACATTATTGAAGGACAACTGACAACAGAATCTTTTAATTGATCCGGTATTGAGAGAAAAGCGCCAGCCAACTGCCGCGCCATGAGCTGCAATGCATAGCACAATGAGGCAATCATTGTCGCCTTGATTGCCCCCCAAGAACGTGGCGGCGATTTCCCCTTTGCACAACTATCAGGTTGGGGAAAAAAAACTGCAGCGTTCCTTTAATTGAGTCTAATTTGTCTGCGCGTGACGACGGCCTTTCTCTTCTGTGTGACGGGTGCTGTGGTGTAGTAGCTGTTGTGGTCTGCTCACTTACCTTGAGCACCAGGATCAACGGAAGAGGCGCAGCCACAGGGATTGGCAGAGCGGCGCAGCACCGGAAAGAGAAAGGGGAGAGAAAGAAAGAGCCACTCATTGGTTTTGGTATTTCACAAATTGTAGTTAATTTAACGAATGGTATATCATTTGCATGGAAGCATTACTTGGGTCATAACTGGTTGTCATGTGAAAACTAAGTAGAAATAGATTAAAACTAGACCAGGGCTGGCACTTTATCAAACAATGTGTGGCATTTTTATTTTTTGCAGTTATGCAATAATTTGGTCAGCCTAAAAGACGAAATTAGCAGTAAACCAAGAGTCATTTTGACACACGGACAGCCAACCACACACATTTGCATACAAATGGGATTATTTTTATGACAAGCGCAGTCACCAAAGTCCAAAGCAGCGGTGAATGTCCAGTGTTTGTCTACTGTGTCAACGAGGTGTTGACTAACTCACCAACACACACCCCCACACACACACACACATCTGCACGCACGCACAGCATGCACGCACACACTCACACGCACACACACACACACAGACACACACACACACACACACACACATACACACATACACACACTATCAAGAAGGAAAAACTAAAAAAAAGGTCAGCGCATGAGACTGCAGTGATGATTCATTTCGGATGTGCTTTTTTGCAGGATTATGGTCTCGGATGAGTCTGGTTCAACACGAAAATATTGTAGGCGAGCAACACAGTGTATGTTCTGTAAAGAGCCGATTGGATAGTACAGCGAAAGCGGGGAAAAGGGTTTAGGAAAAAAAACAAAAAAAAAACCTAAACAACCCTTTAAAAACTTGGAAGGATTTGACATGCTGTACCCATTTGTTTCCTTTTTTTTCCTATTTTTGTTCAACAACAGCAGGACCAGATCGTAATCACTCACTTCCTTTTAAAAGACCTTTATAATAAATTTGCCGGGCCACGGTGAAAGGTTGGTGTCAATATATTGGACACATCGAGTTTTCTGCCAAGATCCTTCACACAAACACGCACACACTCCAGCACGGACTCCCCAACATGCGTTGCTACTGCTCTGAGGGGAAAAAAAAAAGTCTGAGAAGAGTTGTGTTTCTCGCTAATGATGTGAAACCACAACAGCTCGGCCAATTCGCGTGTCCTCCCGCCCTGGCTCAGGTTTGTAAAGTGTGGCCAGCGTGTTTTTCTCCAGCGCAACACTCGCTGTGCCGCTGTATTGAACGCTGCAGCGGTGGGAGGGTGGGTCAGACAGCACATTAACACTGAACGGACAGAGAAAATAAGCTGACCCCTGAAGCCCACCCCCAGGCCAGCAAGTCTGGAGCCCGAGCCCTGCCGCACCCAGAGCCAGCCAGGCTGGGAACAAAGACGGTCCCCAGAGACCCAGAGAGAAAAGAGAGGAAGGAGAGCAGGAAGGAGGGAAGAAGGAGACACAACGGCAGAGAGTGAGAGAGAGAGAGAGAGAGATATCACAAACTACACCTCCTTGAAGCCAAGCTTAGACTGAAAATAATGCTGAGTAGAGAGAACACACTTCATAACTGTCCCCAGCAAATGCATGCGCGCGCGCACACACACACACACACACACACACACACACACACACACACACACACACACACACACACACACACACACACACACACACACACACACACACACACACACACACACACACACACACACACACACCCACCCACCCACCCACCCAGCCTTGGGGCAGGACCAGATATGAGAGGGGTTATCAGTCGCCCATCATATGGCTTGAGTAGAGTCAGTGAAATCCCCCCTCCCCATCCTACCACTGTCAGTCACGCCTGGCAATTGGTGTCAATCACGTCACCCCCTCCACCCCAATCACTCACATCCTGACAATAACCAGTTGGAGGGGCAGCCAAACCCCAGGACCGGTCTGCTCATCAACACCAATGGGAGGTAGGACACACGGGTGGGGGAGTACTTTAGGTGAATTGTGGGAAACGGGAAAGGGGGTGTTGCAATACTCTTTATGTGGCGTTTGAAAATGAACAGCATTCTCAAGCGTAACGCTCTCCTTGTCGCTCTACCCCGCCTTACTCGTACGGGACGTGCGCCATTTAGGAAAGCACTATGGAGCAGATCGATGGACTCACACATTGTATTTACATGCTCTTTAACACCAGCAAAATTTTACTTAGCAAGTTAGCGCCATCGAGGATGGCTGTTGTCCTGCTGTCCACATTATTATCATTATAATACTAGGTTACATCTATGTTTACGTTCACATTTGTACTTATTTCTTGATTTACCTCATTTTTGTTCTTTGGCTTGTTGATTTTATTGAGGGTGGAAATTGTGCATTATATATGCATTTCCCACTTTTGTCAGGACGTGAATTGTCGACACACAAGTTCATTTTTTACTTCCTTATTTAAAATCTTTTTATGGCTTCATCATCATCGCCTATTGTTTGGATGTGAGCTGCGGGGATCAAGACATGGACCTATCTTAATTGTAGCCTCATAAATGGATCCACTTACAGCCAATTGAACCACAGCTATAGGGATTCTTACTCTGTTTACTTTGCAACGAGGAAACAGCGTGACGCCGAGAGCAGTGGGGAAGGGGCACGGACGAGAAGAGAGAGTAAAAGAGAGGGAGAGGGAGCGAGAGAGAGAGAGAGCACTACCAAACGAAGGCCACAGAATTAAACCTCTCATAGCGGCGCATATGAATAAGACTTGTCAGTCTCCATTTTCCTTCCACCAGCTGTTGTTGACAAGGCCAGGGATGGGGCCAATTCCATTTCATTAGCTCACAGCGGGCAGGGGAAGGAGCAGCAGAAGAAAGAGAAGAAGAAGAAGAAGAAGAAGAAGAAGAAGAAGAAGAAGAAGAAGAAGAAGAAGGGTTTCAAAAAAAAGAAAAGAAAGAAAAACAGCAGTTGTGTGCGGATAACAGCTGACACGTGCAAATGTGATTGAAAATGTGAATCTGGTCCAAAAGAGGGAGGGAAAAGGGAATAATGATTATGTCGGTCACGGAAGGAGCGTGTCTTGTTTGAATAAGCAGGCGTATTACGAAAGTGATTGAATTATCATTTTATAGCAGTGTGACACTGGCCTCGCTGCCGCCCCAGGGCTGTGCTGGGACGGGGAGGGGGGAGGCGTGACGAGGATCTTGCAGCTAGGTGGAGGTCTGTGTGTGTGTGTGTGTGTGTGTGCGTGCGTGTGTGTGTTTGTAGTGGGGTGGCTGCATCCCCACGTGTGCTAATGAACACTCGATAGTAGTTCTGTGCGGGTGGGTGCGCGCGCGGATCCACACTAACCGAACCATCAACCATCAACCAAATCATCAACCTGTGCTGCGTCATACATTACGGAACATGTAATCATCAATGTATCATCATCAATTTTTAACGGTATGTATTTATTATTTGTTATTGCTGGTGATTTTAGAATTTGACCAAAAATTATGTTAAAACACATTTTTTTTATGGAGAGAATTTGACCATGAAATGTATTATATTCGACAAGAAAATATTATTCGAAAATATCTACTTCTATCTTTATCTTCATTATTTTTAATATATAATTTTTCATCTTTATTCATTTTTTTCTCCAATTTTAGACTTTATTCTTGAAATTTCCATGTTATAAACCCTTCTGTTGGGCAAGGCAAACGTCAGATTACAAACTTGTACTGTAGCTTTAAAAGTATTTTCTCTCCGTTTTCCCCTCTTTCTCCCTCCGCTCCCCCTACTTTACGTTGTGTTTTTGCATTTATAAAAAGGACATTTTGACTTGGCCAAATAACTGCTTTTTTTCAGCAAGAAGTGTTCCTGGACCAGTCAGGCAGTAAACTACATCTCAGAACCAAAATTGCCGTCATAAAACGACTTTCCCCTTTGGTTTTGTTCTCATTTTCTGCATTTTCCCCTCCGTCCATTTCTATTTCTGTTCATCTTCTCCTTCCTGCCGCTTCCTGCCGCTTCCTGTTTACTGTATTTCTGTTCACCTTCGGTGGACGGAAATACAGAAAACAGTGGAATTCTACACCGTGAAATATGGGTGTACTACATATATCTGCCTATCCATCTTTTATGTCTCCATCCCTCTGCCTCGTCACCCCGTCCTCCTACACCTCTTTCGCTTCCCTGCCATCCTCCCTTCTAATCCATATGAAGGGGAACCATGGCCTGAGGAAACACCATAAAGAGAGCACAGGCACACACACACACACACACGCACGCACGCACGCACGCACGCACGCACGCACGCACGCACGCACGCACGCACGCACGCACGCACGCACGCACGCACGCACGCACGCACGCAGGCACACACACACACCGCTCCATCAGGCATATTGGTTGTGGCAGTGGCAGGTCAGGTTGGTTGAACAGCCAATGACACAGCTGAATGGACCACGATATGTGATCGTGACACTGTCAGATACACTGTCAACAGTCATGTCACTGAAGCCCCCCGTGTAAGAAATTATGCGCGTGTCTGTGGAAAGGGTTGATTTGTGTAACTCGACTAAGTGCAATCCCATGGGTACATATGTTGCCAACGCCAAGGTGTGTTTGTATATGCAGCTGAAATCCACTGGGTGCGTGTTTGCTTCCCACAAATCCATCTTTCGCCTCGGTGTGTGTGTTTATGTTTGCGGATGTGTACATGACCTTCAAATACGCATGATATCACAATGTGGGTGGGACGAATGGTCTGAACGTTCCGCGAAGGATTAGGTACACACACCTAGCACCACTGCGCTGGCCACTGCTGCCAGCATCATGCTTAAGCCACCACTACAAACAGGGGTTCAATTGGCAGTGAACGGCATCCCTCTGCCTCTGTTAAATGAAGCAGTGAGAAAGATATATAAGGGGTAGACCTCGGCTTTCACCACACAGGCCTTCCGGGACGGAATGCATCATGATACATTTTTTTCCAGAAGCTTGACCGTTCAAAATAAATGGAGAACTTGAATAGGTTTCCCGAAATTTTTAATTGAGGTCCACCCGCCTGCCAAATCCCAATTCAGCCCCTGAATCCAACCAATCCCTGCGTAGGTGGAAGAGCTGTTAAACCATAGCAAACAGGCTGTATCTACTGGCACTAATAACGTGTAACAGCACATCAGCATCACACACGGCGTGATACCAGGGCAACATATGAGTCCATTCCCTGGTGTCCACTGGGGAGCTCTGGTTTTAGCTAGCAGCACGAAACAGATGCTGGTGGTAAGTCTTGGTCATGGCTGCGGTTGTTGCTAAGCGACTATTGAAAACCCATTTGAGCTATTGCAGCTGGATGCCGGCTGCTTAGGGCCTATTCACGTACGGGCGGCTCCCCAAAACCCTCGGAAAATACAGGTCGCATCCACTGTCATTCAAGGGCACTCGGAAGGCGGCATGCACTCTCCGCAAAGAGATTGAAATCAAGCACAACTTCACACGAGGTTAGTTTGAATTTAAGGGTGATCCACTGCATTATGTGTCTCGGGAAGCATCTCATTCCGGAAGCCTGCGAAACCAACTGGAGAATATGACGTTGAATGATTCAAGGCCGGTTTCAGGCTTGGCCGGACATACAGGAATCCTTGAACTCGCGTGATGAGCCTCTCCCGCATCCCAGCCGGGGGGGACTGATGACTGTACGGATAGGATGCTGCGAGGTCGTGAGAGACAGGTGACACAGGCGGCTGATTGGCGGCTCTTATCACATGGCCTGCGAGTGGCCTGCGCTTCCGGCGTTCAAAAAAGTCGGGATATTTTTATCTCAGCGCACCATCCAGAAAAAAAAAAGGCTCCTTGGATCTCTGGCCGATCCCGCTGTGTGCCTCCATTGACAATATAGGATTTGTGGTGAGCATCGCTCATTGGAATGGTCACGCTTTTAGATTAATCGCGTTGAGCTAACCTGAGCGAGACACTTTCCAACAAGCTAGAAACAACGAGATAAAAACATGCATTCCGGAAGCACCTTCAATGTTGATCAGAGTCTTAGAATCGGCACACAGTTGTAGGGTACCATGTGTAGTAGCACTGATTAATAGAATTTGAAAATAAGCATGCTCATATCAATCGTATGGCATCGTGCATCATACCCGTTTGAACAATGAAACAATATTCACATATAATACCTTTTATAATAAGCCGATGTTAAAAAAATAAAGCCTGAAAACTTTTCCTGATGTAACAAGTGCCTATGTATTCACCTTTCTTTTTGAATTAATTTCGCCTGAAAATAGCAAGCTTCATGCGGCTTAGTGAGCTGATATTGCTGTTTTGCCTGCTCAAGCCATCTCACCAGAGGCCTTTTTAGTGAGGCCCCATGCAGCGTGCCAGGTTTTATATATCTACGTACTTTAGGCGGGGACGGCTGGCCAAAGTGTTTTCACCGAACCAAATGTAACTCCAAAAAGCCCAATGACTAAAAGCGCCAAGCGCTCTTATACGGAATGGATGGAATGGCCTCTTCTCTAAACTCTGTCCAAACACATTAGAGGCTACAGGCCCTGCGTGTCAGGCTTGTTTCTGCCTCCGTAAGGTGTGAGAGACAGGGGGGCTGTAGGTGTGGCAGCTTTAGATTGAATAACAGCTAAGATATCTGTTCATCTCACATGGACCTGATTGGAAAAGACAATCTAATTCCCCCTGGGTCACACCCACACCCACACTGGCACCAACATACAGTACACATTATGTACGCATAGAAAAACACACAGATAGATACACTTGGTTATTTCCAGGCCCCTAACCTCCCGCCAATGGTTTGGACGGGTCTAAAAAGGCTGTGGATGTTACTATGGCAACAATCTCCTTATGTCTGGAAATAAATCATGTATATTTCTGTAGTATAATATATTCATAAACCGAGAGTCTGCTTACTTGCATGGTTAGTGAACTAACAATGTCAACTAAAGTAAATCAACTTTAAATCAGCATTCTTGAAGCGTAGACTTTATTTCTAAAAAGTTTTTTTTCTACTCTTTACAAAGAAAACTGAGTTATCCGGGATTAAATAATCTCAACCGCACGTGACCCCTCGGTTACCTTCCATTTGGAGGCTAAGTTGGATGTATTTGTTCCTGTGACTACGGAAACACTCACGGGCATATTTCACATGGAATCCTCTTCCTGCCCCCTAGATATCGTGCCCACAAGACTGCTTAAAAACGCTGCGTTTCAGTTGGCCCGAGCATTTTGTCCACTAAAAAAGTTCCCTCACCACTGGCTCAGAACCACCTGACTTTAAGCATGCCCTCATCCAACCGCTTCTTTAAGAAAAAAAAGCATCTGGACCCCTCGCTTCGTGGGAATTACCATTTTAATCCAAACTTTTAGAGAAATTTGTGGATAAACCGCTTAGTGACGACTTTACGGCCGGGTTTACGGCCACGCCACAGTCCAGAGAGGCCGCTGCTGAAGGTCACAGACAATCTTTTAGCAGCTGATGCAGGACAGCGCTCCATTTGAATCCTCCTTGATCTTTGTGCTGCATTTGACACACTTGAACGCACTAGAAGTTCCCTTGGCATATCAGGCTCTGCTCTAAAGTGTTTTTTCTCTTATTTATCAGACGGTTTTGAGTTAGTTTAGGTATTCCGTTTCAACCAGAGCACAGGTGAAGGACGGTGTGCCGCAAGGCTCTATTCTCGGCCTCATATTATTCTCACTCTACATGCTGTATCCGCCTATTATCTGCAAAACTCAACATTCATTTCCACTGTTACGCAGATGATGCACAACTGTCCATGCCATTTAATTCTCGGGACTCTGGTTGCCAAAGCTGGTTGGAATGATTTGCACTGTTGGATGGCTCTCAATGTTTTACAGTTAAACAATAGCAAATCTGAAGTCATTTGATTTGGCCCTCCACCCTCCATTGCAATAATTCAACATAATATGGGTGACTTGAGCTGCTAACGTAAAGTCTACAACCAGAAATTTCGGAGTTATTTTAGACAGTGATCTTAGTTTGAACACAAGGCCGTCTAGTCGTGGTTTTTTGCAGCTCAGAAGCAACTCTGAATTTAAGTATTTTCTAACTCCTGCGGATCTTGAAAAGTCATGCACGCTTTTATTTACTCCCGTCCAGGTTACTATAAGTCATTATACTCGGGCCTCAAAAAAAAAAAAACCTTCCTCGTCTTCAACTAATACAGAACGCACCAGCCAGACTCTAAATTTAAACAAGAAGACACATTACACCAGTGTAAGCCTCCCATGATTGGTTGCCCATTAGTTTTATAATTGATTTTAAGATTTGGCTGACTGCATTTAAGGCACGGCTCGGTCTAGTCCCTTCTTACATCACGGACCGTCTAACCCCATATGAGCCGGCACGCAGCCTACGATCCTCGGGCAGGGCCTTTCTAGCCGTTCTGAAGTCTAGACTGAAGACAAAAGGTGATTGGGTCTTTGCTATTAGGGCCCCGAGATTTCGGAACAACCTGCATGCGGTTGTTAGGCGAGCAAATTCAGTACACTCCTTTAAGTCACTTCTTAAAAAACGCTTTTAGAGACCTACTTTTACTACCTGAATTTTACCACCTGATTTAATGTCTGGTTTTTGGTTTTCTTCGTATCTTCCCATGTTCCCTTAACAGTTCGTCTGATGACGCAGTGCAGCTTCATTCCAGAACACGATTGGAGGGCAATCGTGCCGATGCAGTCATCGCATCGGTTTTAGCGGAAAGAGATATCATACCAGCCATCAAACCCTCACAAAAGTTTTCGCTGTTGCATTTTAGGAAAATCGTTTTTTGCCGCTCTTCCAACTGGACCAGCTATTTATTAGCTTTCCCCGATGGTGACAAGGAAGATGCTCCCGAACAAGAACCCAATTTTCGGTGGATATACATATACATGGATATATATATACATACAGATATATTTTGCCGGCTATTCAGCGGATATACCAAGATCATCTCTGTGAGATCTCAGATTGTGTTCACACGGCATGCAGTGAGAGCGTCACGTGTTTTCTGTCAAAGCATGGATTTAAATCAAATGCCCAGTGTCTCTTGAAATAGGGACTGTAAAGACCTTGCAAGAAAGACGGACGGTGGAATCACACTTGCTGCACACGTTCCACATGCTTTGGTTTCGTAGTGAAATATTCAGAAGTTTCACAAAAGTAAAAGTACCACATTGACATTTCTACTTAAGGAAAAGTACATACAGTAAGTACTCTTAAATGTACCAAAACTGCAACTGCACCTTGTTTTTGTACAATTTACAAAAAAATATTGGATAGATGGAGTCATTGTCAAGGATATGGACCTAATGAATATTTTTATTGTGATATATTTTTTTAATAAAGTAATGTGACATGTGATAACACTTCAGAGCAAGCAGTATTGATATTTGCTTTGAAATGTAGATGAGTAAAAGTCAAAATTCTCCCAAACTGAATATGTTTAAGTACATTAAGTACAGTAACCTACTTAACTACAATATCAAAGTACATGTATTCTTAACACTCCACCGCTGTTCAGAGGTCTGCCTTGCTGTCTTTGACCATCTGCTTTTGTATCGGCCAAATGTGAACCCCTTTCCTGTTTCCCGTTTCTGTGGGTTCTGTTAGTGCCGGGGTATATTCATAAGGTCGTTCGATTGGACTGTAGCTGTGACTTTCCCAAGCGATGACCTTGTGCAGTCTGCCCGTCGTCATGGCGACCCCATCCGCTGCACTGATAACATGACTCCACAAGCTCCCTCATGGACAAGACCCAATTATGAACTAGTGCTATATTTTTCTTTTTACATTTAATCTCAGATAAAGCACCTTAACCTGTCCTTACTGCACGGGTTAAGGTGCTTCATCTGAGATTAAATGTAAAAAGAAAAAATAGGCTTGATATCAAACTATGACATTTCGGAAATATCAAAATGACAACATGTAAATGTTACAAGTATTTTGTTCTAATCCCAGTCGGCCTGACAAGGGTCTGGAGGCTGTGATGGGAACACACTACACACAGAAATATTGAACAATTTGACAATTAAATGTGTAAATATAACTTCAAACAAAAGCTTATTTTTCGCACTTTGCAAAACACAATTTCACGTGCTCCGCGGGGAAAACCATTTTCTTTGGGGGACCGAATCTGCCATTCCCCCTTCTCCCTTTAAAGCCTGTTGAAATTTCCAAACATCCGATGATTCGGCAGCCGAGTATCGAAACATACAGAGGAGCAAAAGTTTTACATATATGTTCAAAATAACTGAAAATACAGCTCTCTATAGAGTGAATTTACTATTCCATAATGCGTTATCCTCCTCAAAATCTACCAATTTGCTTCGAGCATATTAGCCCCATTTCTATGGAAGAATCTGCCTAAATGTATCAGATCAGCCAAACCTGTCAGGAAAATATTTTAAGCGGCTCCATTTCTATACGTTAGCCTTTTTTAAATACAGTTTAATTGTGCTGAAATATACATTTCCTTTATATTATGTTTGTTGGTTGTAACTTATTTTTATTGTGTTTGTATGTTCTGGATTTTTACAAGTAAGACTGTTTTTACATTTTATTCATGTTTTTTATGCCCAATGTGTTTCAATTCGGTGTTCCTTTGTTTTAATTTACTTTGCTAATACCACCCTCCCATGACCCGGGTCCATTCTCGCTGTGGGTGCGTCGGGTCCATCTGATGCCCCACCGGCTGTGGTAGCCCATGGCCCAAGTCCCGGACCTGCTCCACCCCAGAGCCCTGGACCCCGGTGGCGAGCGGAGGGCACCGATGCGAGCGTTCCTTGCGTCACTCTATGCCGGAGACTCTCTGGCTGGGGAACAGATTCCAAGCCCTGGAGCCCACAATCGATGTCAGGGATATGCAGGATTTCCCCTCTTTGGGGGGAGGATCGCATTCCGCCTTCGCATTGAGCGCACAGAGAGGCTCTCCACCGCTGCCAGCCTTCTCTCCACTGCCGCCAGCCTCCTCCTCTTCTGGGCTCATATCCTGTGGTCCGGCCATTACCCTGGGAGGCAGGCTCCACTCCGCCCCCGCGAGACTCCCCCTCATCTGGGACCTGAAGTGACCGAGCGCCACGCTGGACCTCCACCTCACTCCTCTGTCGGTGTGCACCATGGGACGTCCGGTGCGCGCCCTGGGACATCCTTTGTGGCGGCTGCAGAGGACAGTCAAGCTGGCTGTTCCCCCCGTGCTAGTCGTTGGGTCATCCATGGTCCGTCATGTCCAGGTCAACAGGTGCCGCACTTCCTGCCACCCGGGTGCACACATTGAGGAGATAAACATCGCCATCCTGCAGCTGCTTAATCATCACCCGTCTTTCTCTGCTGTTGTGGTGCATGTGGCCACCAACGACCTCAAAACGCAACAATCAGAAAAACACCCAAGAAGATTTAGTCTGCCTCATTAACAGTGCTTGGAACTCAAACAAACAATGCGTTGTATCAGGCCCACTGCCCTCCCTCTGTTTCGGCAATGTAAAGTTTAACCAATTAAGGCAGCTGCAAATCTGGCTGAAGTGCTACTGCTGCAACAGAGGCATCCCCTATGTCGACAACTTCACCACCTTCTACAATAGGGCATATCTTTTCAAGGATGACAGGCTCCACCCTAACCGTGAAGGATGTCGCCTACTTTCTATGAACATTGGACTCACTCTGCACTTCTGCATTCACCACCTGACGGTCAGTGAGTCCCACACATCCTCACACTGTACACAACACACATACCCCTCCGCCTTCCAGAGACCACAGACTGAATGGGATATCTATTGGCAATTTGACACTGGTGCCTGTAATGGAGAATAGTCCAATTGTATCAGCTGATACAAAGCCTTCTTTCCTTGATTCGTGACCACTTTTTAAATCTAGAGATGGGCTTGGGTTGCTACACATCAATGTGAGAAGTCTGGTCTCTAAATTATATTTATAATTAACTTTATCAATATTCTGGTCTCACAGGCCAATGCTGATATTTTCATTATTCCTGAGACGTGGCTGAAAAAAATCAATCTCAGATTCTGAAATAGGTCTTGTTGGTTGTAACCTTTTTAGAGCGGACAGAAAAGGAAAAGCTGGTGGTGTAGCAATCTATGTTAAAACACGTTTTCCAGTATCTGTGCTATTCTCATCCATACATTCAAAAGAGTATGAATGTCTGGCTCTATCGGTAAATCTTGGGGAAAACAACCAGGTGACTGTGAAAGGGGTATATAGACCCCTTCAGCCCTTCCCTGTGCCATTGGCAACTCAGTAGACAATTTATTCATACACAACAACAGAATTGTTACTTATGGGTGACATTAACCTTGATTGGGGAAAAACCAACGTCAGATAGCTTCAAAGATATCTGCACCAATCTAAACATGACTCAATTAATAATTAAACCAACCTGCCAGTGGAGTTTTACCTCAGGGCCAAGGTGATCTCTGTCCCATTGCCTGTATTGGGAATGTAAAATTACGTCGGACAAAGCCACGTATCATAACCAAAAGGAATTTTCCGAACCTTGACGCACAGAGGTTCCTCTATGGTTTAATTATGTGTGAGTCAGACAAAGTGTCCTTCATACCTGATCCAGACCTGGAACTCGAATATTTCTCCAACGCTTGCAATTCCATTGCTGACAAACACACTCCCTTTAGGAGGCTACGGATAAAGGACAGACACACTGCCTGGTTCTCACATGTGCTGTATGCATCCGCTCCTACACCGGGAGGAGCGATATCCATTTTACAGACAGCTTTTGATTCAATCCAGCGCCCAGAATTAGAGCTTAAACTTGTTTTCAATGGAACAAAAACCAAATATATGCAATTCTCTAGATCACGCACCAAATTGACCGCTATTAGCACTTTAGATGGAGCAGAAAATTGAGAGAGTGCCCCACTACAAGTATCTCAGTGTATTTATCGGTGAAAAGCGCTCTTTCAAAATACACGTTGAGGAGCCAACTAAAAAGTTAAGAGTGAAACTTGGGTTCCTTTTTTGAAACAGATCATGCTTTTTCATGTGAAAATAGGAAGCTTTTAAGTACAGTCTACCTTCCTGTCAGTGCTTGATGATGGTGACATCATCTATATGCACGCTGCCTCTGCCACTCTGATACTGCTTGACACTGTTTATCACTCAGTCCTTTGTTTTATTACTGGTGATCATTTAAGAACTCACCATCGTAACCTTTATCAGGAGGTGGGATGTCGGTCCCTGGCCACTAGGAGAACGCAGCATTAACTGCTGTTTGTTTAGAGAGCTATCTTACCCAAGCCACCAAACTACCTGACATCACTCATCAAGTGGATTTCAACTCATTTCGGGACTAGATCTCAGCTTTGGTTGGTTCTAGAGGTCCCTCAAGTTAAAAGCGAGCTGGGAAGAACTGCTTTCCACTACCATGCTCCAAAAGCTTGGAATGACTTTCAAAAGACTTACAGATTGGATGCCTTAGTCCCTTTGGCCAGTTTTAAGAAACCTTTGGGTGATTTTGATGTCGAGATCTGCAAATGTTTTAGTTAAAAGTTTTATTTCTGTGTTTTCTTTTTTTTTTTTTTATTGATTGCCAATGTTGTGGTGGTATTTATGGTATTTTTATATTTTTATGTACTGTGTGATCATTGTAACCAGGGCAACATCGGAAATGAGACCGCTGTCTCAATGGGTTTTCCCTGTATAAATAAAGGTTGAAAAAAAACAAAAAAAAAACAAGTCATTTAATGAGTTCTTGGTCTGCAGATTTACACTCAACTGGCACTCAAACCGAACGGCCCCCACCTTCCAACTGATTTAAGATGTGCACTAAAAATCGAAATTCCAATTTCTCCCCGATAGTCTCATCCGGAATTGGATAATGTCACCGGACTTTTTTTCAAATAGTCTGGATGTAGAGAGTGCACACATTCATTTTGTCTACTTTATTAAAAAAAAAAAAAAAGAAAAAAAAAATGTGATTACATTCTTAATTAAACCCATAGGTTGGTCATAAAGTTAATCTTGTTTCATTACAACATTAGGCCAATACAATTGGAGCTCATATTGCACGTTATCTTCGTTGACCCAATCATTCCTCTAAATCATTCCTGACATTTCCGAACCTTACAATGTCGACCAACTTCGGCGATGAAAAACTCTCCCCTTCAATGTGGAATTGATGAGTAAACCCTCTTTGCTCGGGGGATGAGGCGACGCACACATACGAACACATTTGTGTTACGAAACTGGACCTAAATGTTTCATCATCTGAAACTCGGAAACAGGAAATCAATGGTAAAGGCCGTGGTTCTCAAACTTGTTATTTTTAGTTTGAGTCTTTTTGTAAGTCGTTGAAAGTCAGTCAGGTGTTGGTGGAGATAATATAACCTGTGAGCTTTCACTGATTAAATACAAATGCTGTTGCCCCTACAGTGGTACCTTGAGTTACGAGCGCACTAACATACGAGTTTCCCGAGTTACGAGCTGTCGTTCCGTCGATTTTTTGTATTGATTTGCGAGCAAAAATGTGAGTTACGAGGAGCGAGCTTCAGGTGCACCGCCCCTGGGGGGCGTGGCCAGCGAATCCGGCCAGCATCCTGCGTCTCACTCATTCACTTCACGTGGTTACCTGAGCGTGGAAGCATCTCTTTTGTGTTTTGCGCTCGCGATTTGTGCTTTTTGTGCAGTTATTTTGCCAAAAAAAACATTTTCTAACCATGGGTCCTAAGAAAGTAAGCGCTGAGGAGGAGAAGCGGATGATGTCGATTGAATTAAAGCATGAAATCATAGAAAAACATGAGCGATTCTCTTCGACATTCTCATTTATCATGTTTTTATACAATATTTGTTATTTATAAATACATTTTTCTTATTTAAAAACACGTTACAAGAAAAAATTGGGGTGATTTAATTTCAATGGGGAAAATTGATTTGCCTACTCGAGCAGATTGAATTAGGAGCTCTGTCAAAGTACCCCTGTATATAAATACACAGATCCCAAGAATTTGATCATCTCATCATGGTCCTATGCATACAAATACAAGTTAAAGTGCTCACACACACATGCTCACACATACACACACACACACACACACACACACACACACACACACACACACACACACACACACACACACACATCTACTGTGCATGCCAGTAGATGTTAGCTGGAGTGCAGGTATCTTGAGGAATATCAACAACAGAGGCCGTGTCATTCCAACCTCATAATACCTCACATCAGCCCCCGGGTGTTTCTTGGTGAAGCGCTGGAAATTGAGATGTGAGGCAACGGCAAGCTGTTTAAAAGTAAAGCGGCCGGCGGCTGCCTCAGTACGCGGCAGCGCAGCGAAGAATAAACACGGCGATGTTTGCTGTATCATCCAATCTAATGTAGTGTTTCTTTGCGAAAGTCAGTTTTCTACCACTGGAGCCATCTCAGGAACCAAGAGCTTCTACTCATAGTTCCTGGTGCTTAGGAACTTGGGCCTCTTTTTTTTCACAAGAAGAACTTGAAATTGACCAAAATCGGTTCCACTCGAAGAATTTCGGGTCCAAAAAAAAGGTCCCTGCAGGCGAGGCGGTACTTTTCAGCGGCACCAGAACCATTCGGGACAGAGTTTGTACTAACTAGAAATGGCGAGAAAATTGTGGAAAGGCAAAACCCGAAATACAGGGACTGATGTGACACGGCATGTTTTGGGTCATCACCTTCCAATTAAATCTCCATGGCGATTTTACCTGTGGTGGGAAAGCAACCAGGAACCTCTTTTCAGAATCCGGGCCTTAATGGTTCCTCATTTAGTTCCTCATTAGCGGCTCAGTGGAAAAGCGGTGGAAGTCACATTGTTCTCCATCAGAGACATTTACAGGCTTCAATGTGTCAAATAACTCTTCCCCAGTATCTGACAGGTTTTGAATATCTGTATTGGAGATACTCTTCAACCCAATGGCCCGCTTTTAGCCGCGTATCGGACTCACACCTTTCGCCGGTATCGGTGTGGGTTCGCCGGTGCGCGCCCCCGGCTCATAACACATGGCGCGGACTGGAATGGCTGCCACAGTTCTCTCCCTGCTGTTTGAGTAATTAACAGCTGCCTCGTGGCAACAACAAATAAACAAAGCCCAAACAAAATAAGGTTTAATGAAAACTGAAAACTGATACAATAACGCACGCACGCACGCAAGCACACGCACGCACACACACACACACTTCATTTCTGCATCAGCTTTGAAAGTGAACAAAGAAACAAAAGTCGGCAAATCAGCACACGACGTGAATTTCTTTCGGCGCTTGAAACCAGTTAGATAATATCGATTCCCAAACAGACCAGACTGAATCTGAGAGAGCCACAGCGACACAATCGCCGCCCTCCGTAATAGCTCGCAGGAGAGCAAAACTCAATCAGTTCAAATTGGCGGGATGTTTCGCTGTTTTGATCCTTTTCGCCCGCAATTAGGGCGACGCCGACAAAACCCGGCAACGTTCATGGCGGGACGGAGATGAGCAGAGTGGGAGGAATAAAACTGGGACCCAACAAGGGTAAAGGAAAGAGGGACTGATGGGGAGGAGGAGGAGAGGAGAGGACAGATGAGCGGGGAGGTGACGGAGGAGCAGATCGATGGCGAACAAAGGCGAAAGGAGGAAGGAGGCAGGACAGAGGGAGCAGAGCAGAGGAGAGGAGAGGAGAATGAAGGACGCGAGAGGCGGGAGGATAATAGAGGAACGTATTGGGAAGAAGAGAGGAGAACAAAGGAGGACAAGGGAGAGGGGATGATGGGGAGGACAGAGGGAGGAGGGTGGAGGAGGAGAAGGGGAGAGGAGAGCAGGACAGCAGAAAGGAGAAGAGCACGGCCTGACACAGGTGAGAAATACAGTACAACAGACGTCCGTTGTAATCTCTCTATTTGTCTTTCACGCAAACATGTGCATTTAAATCCATCAGCAGAATCCCCAGGGGTCACCTTGAAACGCACGCACGCGCGCACACACACATACACACGCACACGCACACACACACACACACACACACAACGTAAAAACCCCTTAATGGATGAAGCCTCACGCTACACGGTGAACGTATACATGTCCATGAACAGTCATCCCTCTGAAGAGCTGTCCATAGCGATTCCTCAATAAAGGCTCTGGTTTTGCTTTGAAAGAAACAACTAACTGGAGTGGATGCTTGGCAAGATGAACAGCAACAGCTTGCAATCCAACGAGCTTAGCGTTTGACTTGAATTCTTTGCCAGAAACATGGACAATTGCATCTGTAATCTATTATTCTATGTATTATTACTGTCTTATTTGACGCAACCAAGGCATGATCATATCAACAAAACAGGATTTATTTGTAAAAAATGAATAATAATAACCATATGACTACAGTGGTACCTCGACTTACGACTGTAATTCGTTCTATAAGAACGGTCGTGTGTTAAAACAGTCGTATGTCGAAGCAATTTTTCCCATATGAATTATGAAATCATGAAGGGTGAAAATAAACTAAATACACAGCACAAACACAGTAAATATGAAAAAAATATCGATAAGCCACGAACTACGTGCACACACCATGTAGGTCGCCCACTGACTGACTGCTGACTGACTGCTGACTGGCTGCTGACTGACTGCTGACTGGCTGCTGACTGGCTGCTGACTGGCTGCTGACTGGCTGCTGACTGGCCGCTGACTGGCTGCTGACTGGCTGCTGACTGGCTGCTGACTGGCTGCTGACTGGCCGCCGACGCGCCAACTGCAAATTTCCACGCTCGTATCTTGGAGCAGTCGGTCACAAGTCGATACAAATTTTCGCGACTATCGATACTCGTAGTCATAAGTAGATGCAGTCGTAAGTCGAGGTACCACTGTATTATTATTATTATTATTATTATTATTATTATTGTTATTATTATTATTATTGTTATTATTATTATTATTATTATTATTATTATTATTGTCATTATTATTATTATTATTGTTATTATTATTATTATTGGTATTATTATTATTATTATTATTGTTATTATTATTATTATTATTATTGTTATTATTATTATTATTATTATTGTTATTATTATTATTATTGTTGTTGTTATTATTAATAACTATTATTTTATTATTACAATTATTATTAATAATAGTTATTTTGTTTTTATTATTATTATTATTATTATTATTATCATTATTAATAATGATAGTAAATATTACCTCGATTGTAGTAAATAATTACAATGAATACCACATATTTCATGTATTTCTTAGGTAATTAATTATTTTTATAAAAAAATTACATTTTTTTATTTTTTTTTATTTCAACTTGTCTTTACAATCTATCGAATTGTGGATGGCAATATGACTTACTTAGATTAGTATTTGCTTGGATTGAACTCTGAACTCTATCTGTTCGCTGCCGCAGCCACATAGTCCGTTTTCGACACTTACAGATTTAATTGTGTTGTTGTGTGTGGGTGAGTATGACTTGAAATAAAATTTACTGAAAAATCAACTACACAAAGGTTTAGGTGGAGACATTGCTGCACATTGTACCTTTTGGGTTTGACTAAAACGTGGCGGCAGCAAAAGGCGGATGACAATCCCTTAGATGACAATTCTGAGGGGCATAAGAGATGGAAAGTAGAGAGAGAGGAAGAGGCCACATGCCCCAATTGCTGTTCTAATTTTTGTCGACTTAATTAATCATGTTTTGTCAATTACATGTCGTCTGATGTTTTTTTGTTTACGTTTTGTCAAGTACATATTGTTTGTGTCTATATCTGCTTTCACACATGCACTGCAACCCTGAAATTATCCGGACATTACTCGGAGGAGCTGTATGTGTGAACGCAAATGTCCGACCAGACATTACCTGGACTTAACCTAGCCAGCACCCTAGTACCAAGTCCGAGTAATGTCCGATTGAGCCCCTGGGTGAACAGAGCAGGTAACTGTCTGGAGCACTCACAGCGAGCAAGTGGGCGTGTTGATGACGTCTATCAGTTATTTACTGATAGAGAGATGTCGGAGAGGGGCCAGTTATTTACCTTTGTGCGGATCTTTGTGCATGGAGCGTAGCTGCTTCGAACTCTTTTTTCGTTGATATTACGTCCAAATACGTGGAGTATCAACGCGAAAAAACTGTAGCATCTGTAGCATCATCGCCATCTTGGGTGTGCTAAAACTCTGCATGGTCATTGCATCACGTCCTGCCTGCTGCACGCTCTACCCAGGCTCCGCCCCTTATCTGAATCAAACTGGTATTAGTATTGACCTGATTATCCAGACATTATCCGGAGTGCATGTGTGAAAGCAGCTTATATTTATCCGTCTCACCCGTGATGATTCTACCCCTCTTGGAGTACTGATTAATTCATTAATTGATTCATTCATTAAGTCATATCCCAAAAATAAATTGGAAGGGTAAACGGGGTGGATTTTGTTGTAAAGAAAAACTCAAATCACTGACATAGTACTAGGATCATAATTGACAGCTGTCAATGAAAACTTCAATTATAGCCTGACATACGCACACACCGCCACCACATCAGCAATTACCAGGCTCTCTCTCTCTCTCTCTCTCTCTCTCTCTCTCACTACCTGAAACAATGGGCATCACAGGGAGGTCAAGTTAATTAAGATTTTCCAGGAACGTTGACAAAGCAATCACGGCGGACAATGAAAAAAAACAGGCAGGCGTTTACCTTTCTGGTTCCACCGTGGCAGAGGTATAATTGGTATCTGTGTTTTTTTGTGCCATCTCTAATAACAGTTCTAGGGACTGGGCCGAATCGGAGGCGGATTCTGGTGAAGGTCGTCTCCAGCGGCAGTCATGGAAGTGTGAGGGATCACTGTAACAGTACTGGCTAAAGTTGATCAATGAACAGAAACACAACATTTAATCTGGTCCCAAATAAATCGCTTTCAGTCAAATGATAGTTTTTAGGGATGTCAGTTAGATTAATGAAGATCAATAATAATCACCATACCTCTCAGAATGGAGAATACCACGTCAAGGGCCCCTCACATAGGATGCGCTGCGCTCGAAACTCCATTGGTGTGTATTGGTTGCGCCGCGCAGAATCTGCGTCGAGCAAAGAAGCGTGGCGTAGCCAAGTAGCGCGTGGCAGCAAAGGAGTGCAGAAAGCCATTACGTGATCCCCGCTGATGGGGATATGGGGGAGAAACCGATATAAGCCGTGTCCGAATTCACCAAACTCTACAACCCGTCCTTCTGTGGTTATTAGGACCTGGGAAGGAAATCTCTGTCTTGGAAACAAGTTTTCTACCAAGAGGGCAGATCAGATGTGTGGTTAAATACAGTGGAGAGTAGAGATATATGACAAATGTCGGTCATAAGGTCTTAGTAAATGTACATATACTGTACATGCTTTTTGTATAGGGAGCCTGGTTGGTCGCCATTTGTTAAAACTGGCGTCCAGAGGACTAGAGCGTGTCCTCAGAGCTGTCGGCGTCAACAATCACAGTGTCCCCTGAATTCTTTATGAAGGTGGTTTGAGGGTGGCTACACTAAACTGTTATTCACGCTCTTCTGCATCGGCAGGATTACTGCACCCTGTGCTGAACCAGTAGACATGGCCCGGATGGCGCTGCATTGACCGCTCTATCAAACCCGCTGAGGTCTCTCTGGGTAAATAAAGCGATGCTATCCAAAAAAACAATGGGAGGACTGGGATTCTGATCCATCAGCCTCTGAGCCATTAAGTAGGGCTGGATTGTGTTAAATGTACTGGAAAAAATCAATAGGGACTAATCGGAAGTAGGACTTTGGGGCTTCCAGGTGAGAATTGAACAAAGTGGAGCTGTGTCAGTGAAGCATCAACCCCAAAATTGTGTTGTCAACATGAACACCCACTGTACTCTGTGCTCACTGGGAGACATCAGCGGCTCTGAAATCACATTTGTTAAATCAACTAAAAACTCAGCAAACTGCAGTGTCTTCTGTCTCTGGGCGAGGATCGTTCTGCCCCGACGAAATGAGCAACAGAAAAGTGCTTTTTGACCTTTTTGGACGGGGCCAGACCTCTGCGTTCTCGCTGGTCACGGCGGACCCCACCACCAACAATGGAAACACCATCATTAGTAGATGCACAATGCAAACACATTGAACGGCTGTTTCTTATGAAGTGCCATGTGAAGAAAGTACCTGTGGGCACGCCTTACTTTACCCTTTCCTTCACTATCTTTGTGTGTCTATCACACAAAGACACACACACAGACACACACACACACGCACACACACACACACACATGCGCGCACGCACACACACACACACACACACACACACACACAAGGTAATGATTCAGAACTAATGGTCCATGTCTCATTCTACTTGCAGGACAAAACAATTAAAGCAGCTCCAAACTCCTCTCCGACTTCATTTATCTTTTAACGACCGCGCTCCCTCCACCATCCAGGAAGCCTCTGGCTCGCCGTTTTTTTGTTTTCTTTTGCCGGCGAGGAGCTCAAATTACTCTTGACTGTATTTCAGGCCATTAACATTGTTTTTTTGGCTGATCAATGCAAACGGTAGAGTTTTTAATCTGTTTCGGTACAGCAAAAGGAATAAAGGGGGGAAAAATAAATAAATAAAATACACAACTCACAGGAGTTCTTCTCCACTTAACAATATTGGGAGGAAAGCTTCACGCAATGGGGGGGGGGGGGGTGAAAGCACAGAGAGATGAAGAGGCCCATCTCCGCCCGTTAAAAACTTTTGATGCAACCCGTTCTGCTGCCACGCACCAAGGGGAGCTATACGCACACATCGCCAACACTCCTGCCACCCAAATATTGCTTTTCTGCCACTATTGGAGCATTCATCTTGTGGCATTGGTTTTGTTACTAGAACGATGATCCTGGGGCCAGAAACATACGCAGATTAAAATCTCCGGATGCCGTCATTGGCTGGAGGTCTACGGCCTCAATTTTCCCGATTACACTTTCGAGGTGTTTACAAACCCTTACATTCAGGATAATTTGATAATAGTCCCGAGCCCACAAATGTGTAAGAAATGTGCCTCCATGTAAAAAGAAGGACGTTGATATTATGATATTATGAGAGATGGATCGGAGTCGGAGAAAACAAGAATGAAACGTAAGAAATGGCGCATCGAAGGACTGTAAGTGCGCCCGGGGGGGGGGGGGGGGTCGCACGGGCATCTGCCGCCGAAGCCCGGTGGTGCTCAGGCCGACACTACGACCCGATTTACTGAGGCGGGTCAACATCACGGGCACATCACAGAGGGTTCACACAAACAGAGAAAACACATCAGAGTAGAATCGCACCGGCCTTGTTTCGAAGGCCTCGTCCACGGCTGCGACCAAGGGACCCCAACGTTCACAACGCTTACATCATGGCACAAAGTCATCTGCATTGGCATCGCTCAGCCAGGGTTATCTTATTCAAGGGGATTTCATGGTTTGATTGATCGTTTATCTTGTTGCCGGGACGTTACATAACATGTACTGACCCGACAACAGCCCCGGATATGCAAAAGGAAGCAGGAGGCCATGTTGGCCACTTCGTCAATTAAGCTCGCACACAAGGCATTGGGAGTTTGCTCACTTTTCAAACCCTGATAATGCACCTAAAGTAATCATTTGAGATTTGACGACGGGGCCGAATTGTCGGCCCCGTCGTCAAACCCATCCACGCTCCCCAGTGAGGCCTGGTAGTCGTCCTCTCAGAACAAAGAGACATCTGAAGCCGCACAGAAAAGAGGAATTATCTACTTTGCAATAACAAAAACGTGTTTTTTTTTAACAATACCTTTTTATCGTGGAGGTATTGAAATTGACCCGGTTCATTTACAATTCGGCTTTGTTGTCTGTGCGTATTGTAGAAGCAGAAATTCCTATTTTTTATTCTTTTTATTTATTTTTTTTATAAATACCCATGTTGGCATTTACTGAATAGATCTAAGCTGAAAGCTCCTGCAGTGAAGGAACTCTTCTGTGGCTGACAGCTACACCAGTTGGCATGGCGCGCGTGTGTGTGTGTGTGTGTGTGTGTGTGTGTGTGTGTGTGTGTGTGTGTGTGCGCGTGCGTGCGCGCCCCTGTGCGCAAAGGGCAGAGCTGTGGCCAGAGCTCCCTTTGTGACTGATGAGGGTAAAAATCATATTTCCATTTGATTGCGGTGCACATGGCACACCTGACAGGGAGAATGGGGAATGAATCAAAGCTGCCGTCCCTCGCTGCTGAACATACCTTTCTCTTTGCATCCCGCTTTCTATCCGTCTCGCCTCCCCCCAATCCCCGCCCTAACCCTCGCTTTTCACTGCGACTACCTTGTGTTTCATTCCAGGACGCCTCGCCTGCCTTAATGTCTTTCATTAGCATTATGCTCCCCGCACCGCCTGCATCTCTTCCTCTAATGCTATTTTATGCCCCTACTACTTTCTTGCATTGCAAAGCTAGATGCTCAGTCCCACACTGCATGATACGTACTGCGCACGAGATATACGCACGACTGTCCGGCTTACTTCGGCACGTGAGCAAAAGCTTCCACGGCTTCTGAGACATACCACGTTGTCGTAGAGCCGCTCCGCTTCCTTTCTGCAAATTACACAAGTTCAATGTAAACCAAACCACACCTCCTCCTCCGGTTTGTTCCACCTCCTTGGTTCAGAATAGCCATTAAAAAAGAAATGCCCGCAGCTCCTCGCGGAATAGATCCAGGCCCGGGGCCCGAGGTGTTTGCAAAGTCTTCCCAGAGGGAGGCTCACGATATTGGGAGAAGCCTTGGAGCGAGCGGCAGGGTTTAGAATGGCATCCATTACCATCGCATGTTTTTCTGGACCATTTGAGGATTGCCCAGACAGTATATTAGATGCCCTCCGCACAGTCCAGTGTGTTTTCATGTCCATTTTACATGAGAACTCGTAGTTATCGGCTCTTACCTTCTAGTATCTCTCCCGAAGCTCTCTATCACTTTCACTGCATTGGCCACCAGGTTTCTTTTTTTTTTTAAATTCTCCTCTTATTCGCGATCTCTCTTATCCACGTACTCACTCTTTTACTGAACCATCCATCTCTCTGTTCATCCCTTACTCTGCGTATATCTCTCCCTCAGTCCCTCTTTCTCTATCTCTCTTACGATCCATTGTTCTCTCTGAGATACTTATCTCTTCCGCGCCTCTTTTCTGATTCAACAATCACCGCCCCCCCGGCGTCCTCCATCCTGTTTTCTTCCTCCACCCTTCCATCTCGCATCTCTGGCTCCTCTGAAAAGCGGGGCCGACGGTGGGCGAATGCAATTACTAGCTCTGTAATAAGTGGCCGTCGGTGTGTATTTTGTGTGAGCGCTGCAATTAGAAACAAATCAGACATCTCATAATGGTAACTCAATAAGTGGCCGGCGCGGCCTCTTACGCTCGGCACGGCCGTGATCTTTGAATTAACGCAATAGAAAGAAAGTTGCAAATCTCTCCCTCGATCTCTCAAATCCACAAACGGTTTATACGATTAGGAGCAGACGCAAAACAAACTCAGGGGTTTTGCCTGCCGTTGTAGACTGCGGGACGATCTTGGCAGGAAATTGAACTTCACATTAAAAACAGCAGAACTGCGCCGGTGGCCGGGGATGTCTCGCTCAAGGGAACATTACACTTTGCGTAATGTTCTTAGATAAGGGGGAGCGGTGGCTTTCTGATTGATTGACAGTTTGGATTACAATTTTGGGGGAAGAAATGGAAAAGCAGGAGCGCCGCTGTTCCATTACTGGAGCCTGTGTTTCACATTTGGCCTCGAGCAAAGCTAATCTATTCTGACTTAATTTGATGATCGTCTTTGATCTAAATACAGTGGCTTGCCACTAATTGCTTAATCAGTTTCCACGCTGATAGATGGATACCGCAATAATTTACACAGAAACAATTGCTACCAGCTAATAGAAAAGTCACGGAGAGGAAAAAAATGAGCGCAAATAATGTGACGCAGTCTAGCTGTAATTCAGCGGTCTATTTCGGCGCTCTATTACGGTCTTAAACCGTATCACAACACAAACAGATCATATTTCCTAGCTTTTCACGTCGATGGGCTTCAACAGCACTCCGGAGCAAATACACAGTTAAAACAGAGCCTTCTTTTAAGAGAGTGATATTTCTCGGAACCAAAAAGACGTAATGGTTTGTTCTGATCCACGATGGATCATTAGCAAATCTGCAATATCAAGCGCTTTGACAGCACCGATTCAAATTTTTTTCCCCGCCCCAAATTCTACCATGCATGATGCTTTCTACGGCTTAGAGCACCAATGATGATACTTGCCATACTTGGAAACACTGAGACCTCAAAACCCAGGGAGGTTTTAGACACATGCAGGCGATCAAAGGAATAGCCCTCAGCCCCGGATCAAATAGAGCACCAATCTAGCACAGTGGCTTTGACATTGAACATTAAGTGGTTTTCTTCTATTGATCAAAGAACCAGGGCTGCGTAATTGCAATTGGAATGTTCATCTTAAATTAGGCAGGTATAACAACTTTGACCTGGGGGAGTATTGGGTAAGGGAGGTTAGTAGGTGTGAGCATGATCGTAGCGATATACCATACCACACCAGGACACTATTCAAATGCCCAAAAAGAGCCACAATGCCAAACAAATATCGGCAACGGCTGTTCTCAAACCACTGTGTTTACCATATTAGTGATGACTTGTGGAAACAATCACGCGCACACTCCCACAAGCACATTTATCACAGCACTTTTGATAATCGTGTCAGCTCGGATCATAATAACCTACGTAAATAGAGGTGACATAATAACCACCATTACTCAAGGCTAATGATGCCTCCTTGTCACTATCTCCACCGCCGTCACTTTAACTAATGACCCGAGCTGGCTTTACTTGTGACATCAAAGGTTATGAGGCTATCCGCTGTTTAATAATGATGGCTGTGGTCAGCGGTGTTACGGGGAGAAATGAGCTGGATAACGACATTGATTTGACCCTTTTTATTCCCCCTCCTTCCCCTTCACGTGCATTGGGTCCCCTTTCGCCAGCTCCGGGAAGGACGCGGCGGCGGCCACGGGCGACGCTCATTACATCTGTGGAAAGCGGTTTTAAGACTATCACAGGATTACCGAAGGTCCTCCGCAAAAAAAAAAAAACGGCTATGAAGTTTCCCCCTTTGATGGGAGAGCGCTGCAGAGCACGAGGAAAAAAGGGGGTGGGGGGGGGGGTGGAATGCTTTTTTGAGTACTTTTCATTCCAAATTCAGATGTCTTCTCTAACTGCCCCTACGAGTGCACCGTCACGGAAAACTGTTTCCCCACAGGTGTAGGGAAAAACAAAACATGGCTGCAAAGCATACTGTATATCATCAGATGTCACGTTTCAGAGATGGAGAAGACGACATGATTATATGAAATATATCCACATGTATCCATATATATTTTGCCAAAAAGAATCTCATCCCACTTTCAACTTTCTGTTGAAATAGATGTGTCACTTTGACACCATTTCATGGATAACTGTAAGGAGATATCGCCTTTGCATGTGTTTGACGGACATCATCAAAATGAGACGGTTTATCATCTCCCCCCCCCCCCCCCCCAGTCATCCAGGAAATGAAGAATATGGTTTTGATGGGTTGACGGAGTAATATTCGACAAGTTGACGGAGCGATAAACTCTTCACCCTTCTCTCGCGAGAATCGTCGAGGCCGCGTGCAAGGAGGATGTTTTTGAGCGTCACATTATGCAGTACGGTCAGAAACGTCTAGCAAGTTACTCGCTCAGGTGAATTTATTTGAAAAAAAAGTTTTGAACACAAAATACAGTAAAATACATCATTTAATAATCCAAAAGATTATTGTGCTTAAAAAAAGAAACCCCATATTTGGCATTTAATACATAAATTGTGACAAGTATTAAAGTCCTGGTGATTCAGAATCCTGAAGACTGCGCTCCTCTGAGCGTGTTTAAGGAAAATCCATGGCGACCTTGACCCGGATGTGAAGATCCCCAGCCGTCGGATCGATGGCGCCGCGACTCCATTTAGCCTCTTAAACTTCAATCTCACACACCGCTGACAACGCGGGTCAGTTTTAATCCGAAGTGGAACAAACACGCACGGCACGGCGCAATCAGGGGGACTATAAAAATCCATAGAGTTCAACAGTATTTGGTATTTCTGTTGCGAAGGTCAGTGTAACCACCACGCCATCATGTTTACATGTGGATCCTTCCATTGAGCCCGGAGAAGATGTCGTCCCTGTGCAGGTTTGACAACACAGGGCGGCGTACAAACACAGAAGACGCCGGTGGCTTAAAACACAGTTCAGCAGCGTGCCTGACCTTGAGATTCTTGCCGGGAAAGGCGGACCCCGCCACCAACAATATGAACGGCGTATAGACGAGCACATACATAACTCAAATACATTGAATGGCTGTTTCTCATATACGGCCGGCTCAATAAATTATGGGATTCATATCAAAAGTGGGAATTTTTTTTTTTTTTATGTCAGGGATGACTTCTTTAACCTCCTGTGACGGTGGCTAGCAAAGAGGTCGGGACATCCCTGTTTCAGAGGAACACATTTCAGACACGGGGCGGTTGGGTTAATTGCACCAATAACCTATTGACCATTGAGGTTTCATTGCTCAGGGAGCTTTTACGTTGCTCTGAATCCGCCTTTAAACCAAAGAAGAGTCTGAATGGACTCTCGATTTTTAGATTTGGGTTGAGCAGCTTCACCATTTACATTTTCCCCAGACTTTCCTTTGGTCCTCTCCCCGTCTCCCCTCCAAGCATAACCCCTCTCTCCATCCACCACTGTGCCTCTCCTCTGCTGTTCTCCTCTCCCCGGCCTTCGAGCTCCTCCTCCTCCCCAAACCTCTCCTGCCCTCAGCAATCATTCCTTTTTAGTCTACCCTCTCTCTTTTTTCTCCATCCTCTCTTTTTTCCACTCCCTCACAGCAAAGTAAATTACATCGGCCCACTACATCAGCTCTCTCATCATCTCTCTCATCCTCTCTCTCTCTCTCTCTCTTAAGTTTCCGCTGTGTGATATGGCTTACTGAAAATAAAGGAACCTTAAACGTCAAGTCCCCCTCCCTCTCTCTCTCTCTCTCTCTCTCTCTCTCTCTCTCTCTCTCTCTCTCGACGCCACCACAAACAAACCAAATGAATCTTGAGTTCCTCTTCCCAAATTTAATTGCACACGCGGCGCGTAGTCTGCGCTTGCGTCGCAGCGGAGCACCTCGAGAACCTCGGCACACACATCACACTGCTTCAATATTGAAGAGGGAATATTCAATAATAAATATTTCAATTGACTCGCTCCGTGCGCCGCGGCGACTAATAACGTCCCCGTGGCAACGAGCAGACGACGTTTGTTGCACGTCTAAAGTGAAACTTCTGTCAAGACCGCGGATATTTTATTGAAAGAGTCTGAAGCGACTTGGTTTAGCAACAGTCAAAGTGAAAAAAAAGTCGGCATTCCAAGTACCCAAGTGTAATTAACACTCTTTTATGGAAAAAGGTAGCGGCGTATCCACCACCCCGACCCACCCTCCACTCAACAAAATGAAACCACAATCAAGCAATTTCAAACCCACGCCGAACAACACCATGCTTGACTTCATACAATTATAAATTGCAATCGTGCTGTTTAGGAACCTACTTAATCCTCAAGCTCATCTCGAGGACCCGGCGATGTCCAATTAACACGATGCATCCATAATGTTAATTGCTAATTCCGACGGGTCGTTGAACTCCTCACCTCATCTGCATAATGGACTATGCATATCGTATAAGGGCCGACATATTTCCATGCTACTTAATCTGGAAAGGCCAGCGCTCCCTGCGACAGATATGAATTGAACAGGCTCTCTCTCTCTGTGTACTTAGCATAATAGCAATAGCAAGGGTTGTTTTTTTTAATTTATTTTTTAAAACAGAGTAGACGGTGTGTGTGTGTGTGTGTGTGTGTGTGCGTGCGTGCGTGCGTGCGTGCGTGCGCGCGCGCGCGTGCGTGTGTGTGTGTGTACTAGATTCTACTTCATGGGTACAAAATCAAGCCAACTCATACCGTTTGGACCAACATCTGATACCCGTGCCATTTCCCAAATAACTTTAGTGTATTCACACACTCACTTTACAGCCATATATAATACTGTATCAACATAGCCCTTGCTACAGTAATATCTTTTTCATTGCATATTGTTATACATTATTGCTATGTTGTTTTTTATTATTATTACTACAGCATTTGATTTGAACATAGTCCGCTGTACAAGTACTACTTTCCATTAACTTCTGTTTATAATTTCATTCATATATATATATTTTTTTTATCATGTTTTTGAGTTGCACTGATGTGTCAACTTATGTTGCTGTGATTTCCACCTTGAAGTTTGAGGTTTCAGATAAGAGCTTTCTGAAGCGTTGTTTAAGGTTTAAAGCTGCGCTTTAACTACAACTTTCAATTTCAACGCCTTTATCCAGTTATGTTTTGCCGCATTGCAAAAGAGTGAGTAGTTAGTTAAAAAGCGTCTCCTTTTGGAAAAAAGAGCCAGCCGTGCCTCCTTCTTTGATAGAAAGAATTACGCTACGAAAATAAGAAATTATGCCCAAATGTTTGCACCTGAAATCCTATTAAAATGTAATATTTTAAAATGCATATTTTCTTTTGACAGATGTATTATTTATATTCAGTCAAAGGATAAATTCCACTCAACAATAATGCCTTTTAGTGGGTTTTGTGAGCTTGATTTTAATTATATTATCTACTCACCCTACGTAAATATTCATTTCAATTAATTTCAGGGAACACAACAGTGACTTTTTCAAGGACGGACGGCCGTTTTACCCCCCACAAAATTGGATTTGTGGGGTGTATGTGTGCGCAGAAATGAGGTGGGTAAGGACTGTAGCTGCCTGCTGATGTGGGTATCGTGTACACCTTGATGTGTTTGAGGTCTGTGCACGGAGGAAATATTCATGATTGAGGGATGGAGAACACGAGGGCATGGTGGGAGATGAGAGCACCATGCTACCAGAGAGAAAGGAACACTCAAACTAATTATGTCTCACCAAACCCCCCCCAGTCAGCAGAACTTAAAGCAAGCGTACGTTGTGTGTGTGTGTGTGTGTGTCAGAGAGAGAGAGAGAGAGAGAGAGAGAGAGAGAGAGAGAGAGAGATTAAGGGAGATGAAAATTGAATACACGGTTGCAAAGATTCAGCAAGAAAGCAAGAAAGAAAGAATCAAGACCACAATATAATTATGAATAACAACATCTATGCTTTAGAACCCTGATTTTTGGGGGATTACCGCATTAAAAATGACATATTTCAGATAGATACACCATACATCAGGAAAGCGGCGGGCCCAGATGGCATATCTGGGCGAGGACTGAAGATCTGTGCTAACCAGCTAGCTCCGGTGTTCACTACAATATTCAACATCTCCCTGGCTGAATCAGTGGTCCCGTCCTGCTTCAAGAGGTCCACCGTCGTTCCTGTCCCGAAGATCGCCTCACCTGCCTGCCCGAATGACTACCGTCCGGTGGCCCTCGGCCTCGGTGGTCATGAAGTGTTTCAAGAGGCTGATTAAGGATTATAGCGGGGCCTCCCTCCCCAGCACCTTGGACCCGTTGCGTACCCGCAGAACAGATCCACAGATGACGCAGTTTCCCGGGTACTGCACACCACGCTCACGCACCTGGATGGCTGGAAGGGGGTCTATGTGAGAATGCTGTTCATCGATTATAGTTCAGCTTTCAATACCATAGTCCCCACCAGACTGGCTGTCAAGCTGAAGGAGCTTAGACTGAATACTACGCTGTGTACCTGGATCCTGGACTTCCTCTCAGCACGGCCCCAGGTGGTCAGGGTGGGGAAGCACATGTCCAGCTCCCTCACTCTGAACACAGGTTCCCCCCAGGGCTGCGTCCTCAGCCCCCTACTGTACTCCCTGTACACACGACTGTGTGGCCAGGTCCAGCTCCGACACCATCATCAAGTTTGCTGACGACACCGTTGTCATGGGCCTGATCACCGACGGCGATGAGAAGGCCTACCACGAGGAGGTGGCTGCCCTGTCACTCTGGTGCCAGGACAACAGCCTACACCTGGGAGGAGCTGATTGTGGACTTTAGGAGGGGATAACAACTGAGGACCCACGCGCCCTTGGTGATTAATGGGACTTCTGTCGACAGGGTGAGCAGCTTCAAATACCTGGGAGTCACATCACAGAGGACTTAACATGGACTGTACAAACAGACACTCTGGTGAGGAAGGCGAGGCAGCGTCTTTACCACCTCAGGCAGCTGAGCAAATTCTCGGTGAGGATCCTCAAGTCCTTCTACTCTGGAGCAGTGGAGAGCATCCTGACAGGCAACATCACTGCCTGGTTTGGGAACTGTACTGCTCAGGACAGGCGGGCCCTGCAGAGAGGGGTGCGTTCAGCTGAACGTACCACTGGAACTATTACATTACATTTAGTCATTTATCAGACTCAGGAACTATCCTCCCCTCCCTGCAGGACTTATACACCAGGAGGTGTAGTAGCAGAGCCGCTGGATCATGAAGGATCCTCATCACCCCAATAACGGACTGTTCCAGCTGCTGCGGTCGGGCAAGCGCCTCCGCAGTCGCACAGCGAGAACAGAGAGACTGAGACGGAGTTTCTTCCCTCAAGCCATAAGAACTGTCAATGCTGACCTCACCAGGGGTCCTCACTGAGCCACACACATAGGCTCCACTACCTACTGTACTGTATGTAGCATACTGTACCGCATACTGTGTCACTGTTCAGGGTTGTTCGGTGTTATCGTATTGCTGCGCCGTACTGTTGTATACCGTGCTGTATTATCGCACAAACACTACCTCACTTTATCACATGCCACTTAAATGCACATATCTGTATATACATAATTAGCATATCCCATTTACATAAATCTATCCCATGTACATAAGCCTATTCCCTTTATCTATTCTATTTTATTTTATTTTATCTTATTTTATTCTATATATTTGGATTTTACTCTATAGTATTCGACTTACTGCATTACGTTTGAGGAATCAGTTAGTTGGTCAAGTAGAAATTCTTAGGTAGCTACTGTGTTCAGTCTAGGACATATTGTGTGTAATCACCGGGTGCGTTGCATTGACATTTCACTACATATATGTATGAAAGTATGTATATGTATGTGATGAATAAACCTCTTGAATCTTGAATCTAGATAGATAGACAGACAGACAACAGGCAATGATAAGAAAAGTATATATATAAAATAAGAAGGAAATGAACAGAAGAGAAAAAAGTGCAATATACAATAATATATATATATATATACAGTATATACTGTATATACTGTACATATGATATGGGATTTGCAGAAAGTGGGCGTATGGAGAGAGAGAGCGCGGCAGAGGTGTGTGGCTTAAAGATAATTTCACCCAGCCTTGCCAAACAACAGAATAAGCGCATAAATCATAATTGCATAAATCATAATTGCATAAATCATTATTACTGCGTTTGGACCCAAATCCCTCACTCTGGTGGCATTGGTGCCAGCCTCGTCCACTCTGTTTTCCAGGGAAACAGCGGTCTGGCTGAGTTAATAGCGGGCGTGTGAGCAGCACTCTGTGTTCCATCCCTCTATCATGGAGCAACACTGAATAGAATTAAACATGCAGGGTTTGGATTGATGGTTGTCATAATATGGAAGCATTACATCATTCTTATTCAGCCTGATGCTGCTTAACTCTAAAATGTTCATATTGCATCAATTATTCACTTATTATACCACATTTTTATTATATATATGGAAATGCTGCTAAATTGATAAAGGTTTATGTGCAATTGCGGTTTTCTGGCTTTGATTAGAGTTAAATGAAGTCGATGACTGACAATCTGAATTTCAGCCTGAATTGTCCTCTTTTCTCTCTCTCTTCAATCTTGGCATCTCTCTGTCCTTCCTTGCCCGTCTCTATGCGTCCTCCATCTTCAGACCCCCTCCCTGTATATCTCCGTCTGTCCGACACCCTCTCACCCTCTCTCTCTGCCAACCTCTGACGCTCGGTGACCCCCGGTATTACATTAAGCGTCCCGCTGCTATAGACTCCTGTGGAGGAGCGACGTGGAGTCATTAAATTTGGTGATTCACTCTGCGGCGAGGTCAGGGGTGGTGCGGTACACTTCATAACCCTGCGATCCTACACAGCGAGAGGACACGATGCCGAGGGGCGCCGGGGAAACCCGCAGTCGGAGAGGGGTCTGCGCTCGCAGGGCCCGCTCGCACCGAGGATCATATATCCGGATACAATCTGGACGTATCCGCATACAATCTGGAAATATCTGGATACAATCTGGAAGTATCTGGATACAATCTGGATGTATCTGGATACAATCTGGATGTATCTGGATATAATCTGGATGTATCTGGATACAATCTGGATGTATCTGTGTGGCAGATGAGAGGGTGTGGTTAATCCACGTCTGCAGGGGACGGGGCTGGCTTGGCGGCGCAGCTTTTCTGCGTCTGTCCGATCAGCCTCTTTAGCGCTGACAGGTGAGACCCGTTTGGGACGGTCGTCTCATGTCGTTCTGTCTTTGGGTGGAGGGCTGAGGCGCAGGAATATCCTGCGGTCCCGAGCACCACCACAAGAAATGAGCTCTGTTCATCCCTTTTACCTTGTCGTCCTGTTTTGCCCGCGAGCCTTTGTGTTGCCGTTGTGAATAAAATCCTCACCGTGCCGTTGCTCCACTGCCCCAACAACTCCGCCTCCCTCCCTAAACCCATACATGTGGGTAGAGACTCCCAAAATCTGGATACGATCTGGAAATATTTGGGTACAATTGGGATGTATTAGGATACAATCTGGATTCACAGTATCTGCGTATGACTAAATAACCTGGGCCCAGGAGTTCAAACGTGATCTGATCAGATTTTGGTTATAGGATTGGATGAAATCCTGCAAATGGGTAGTAAAAATTGGGCAGAATATCCATCAACGTTGCAAAATCCACGTGTGCTATAATGGAAGACAAATAAAGCTTCTACATCAAATGAAAAATGTCACCCCAAACACTGAAGATTAAGTTATATTCATTGAGTGCCTGGAATTGGAAACTACTCCACTACCTGTCTGGCTCTTACCGTCAGCCGTCACTCGTTTCAACTGATCTCTGCAAATATATGTAAATCCTGACCTTGATGTCGCCCCATTATTATTCCTTGCTTTAACACAGTGCGCCGTAGAGTCAAATTGTTGGATATGTAAATGCACTACGGCAATAAATTTGAATCCAAACATTTGATCCAGATATATCAAATCCTCATTGAAATGCTTCTCCTGAAACCAGAGCAAGAGAAAATGGGGCGACTCAAAAAGTAAGAGGAAAATAGACACCTGCCCTGCCTCTGAAATTGTGTACTTCATGTACACCACACTTATTATTTAGTAAATAAAGGCACATCGTCCCGGACATACTGCATGGTCATATAGCTGATCCTTTCATAATATATACTGTTTAGATATTATACATTTCACAAATCTTTCACTGGATTCAGTACGTCTTCCTGGAGGTTTTTTAAGGATACTATGGTTCGGACACTGTCAACACTAATTTGGTTGAACAAATAGCACACTAGTCAGCAGCACAAGACGGAGATAAAGAGGTTGGAAAGAAAGTGGCGATGAGAAATACGAAGCGAAACAAGGGACACAATTCGACAATCAAATACAAATGGACGTCTGGCGGCCATATTGAGTTGTTGTTAGCGGGGGCGTAAAGTCCACACCTGCGAGCGTGAAATAAAACCCTGCTGATCCATCATGGAAACAAGGCAGAGATTTTACAACTCATTGGTATTCTAAGTGATTTCAAATTAATCTTTCTACAGACAAGATTAGGTCAGGATGAGATCCATTATTGAAAACAAAATGATATTTCGTACATAAGTTCCCTAACAAATAATATAGTTTTTTATTGCACAATCCCTTTATTACAGCTCCAAAATGCTTAGTTCTACTACTTTATTTTTCCCAAGCAACACATTTGCTGTGGGCGTAATAAGCTCAGGTAAAAGCTGTGCCATGCAGTACAATACAATCGTGTTCATTTCAGATCCACAGCCACTGATTTCCGACAGATGACAACAACTGGTAAATTAATCATGTTGAAATTATTTCGGGTACATGCTGAAGTGTTCATGTTTCCATTATTTATTCACGTGGTTCAGTTTCGAGAATTCCCATCTCCAAATGCCCTTTAACAGGCAAAGTAGTTGCCTGCCGGGGTGGCTAAATCCAAGTTCTTACACCACTAAATTGAACGTTCAGAAAGGCAGCCTCGGAAGTGGAGGACTTCATGAACATTAATTTAGGGTGTAACTACTGGAGCCGAATTAGTCATCAACAATGCAAACAAGGCCCAACACATTTTGTTGCTTCAAATTTGGCCTTCAGCAGCTGATACTGTCATCCCATCATTCCACACACTCGCCAAGCGTAATACTATCATTGCACTATCAACACTTTGCTCGGTTCAGGACAGCAGCGCAGCCATAAGTGATGTAGAGTATCCTCATCAATTTATAATACGAGCCTTCTGTAGCTACCAGGGGAAGGCGGGCACTACGTATTTAGCTGAGATCCTATTAGCAGATCGCAGTGTCTTTTGGCAGACGGGAGTGTCCCATTGGCAGAGCGCAGGGTCCCCGATGCCTCCGGGGCCCGGAGGCTTGGCAACTGCCGGTGACATTGATCCTAAATTATGCAATCATAAGATCTCCTGCCCTCCTTTTGCTTCTTATCCGTCTTCACATCGCCCCCCGTTACCCTCTCTCCCTCACCTTTCACTCATTCATCCTCCTCTTCTTGACCTCCCGCCTGGCATCCATTGATTTTCCTCCTGCCGCACCACTGTGGGCTCCCTTCTTCCCCTCCCCTCGTCGTCTAAGTCCTTTCCCTTCTTCTTGTAACCCTCATTCCGTCTACCCTCCTCTCTTAAATGTTTAGGATGGTGAGAGATGCCAATTCTTCAAAAGCCCTCTGCCCCCCTTTCCTTCCTCTGATTTTCTTCTGGTCGATGCACTTCTACCGTTTCTAAATTGTTTTCTCTCTCCGTATCCCTCTCCCTTCCAAAATCCACTCCTTTCGTTTATCTTTTCAAACTATTAATCTCCTTGGCTCGTCAGCGCTCCTCAGCACATTGTCCTGCTCATCCTCTTTACACCTGGCTTCCATTTTGGTGAATTCGTTCAAGTCAGTTACCAGGATGACCTCTTTGAGGACATGCCCCAGCCCAAGAGACCCCGCCCACCGCCCTAAATAAGTCCAACGAGGGAAAATGAAGAAACCAAACATGTCAAAGTATAACACAACCTAACCAAATGTCCAGGAACTGGTGGGCAAAATGCCTAGCATTTGAAACAATAAACAAACTATTGTTAACCATAAGCAACCACTACCCAGTAAAACCGTAACATTCTCCTGTTCTCCTCGCCGTATCCTCCCCTCCGTTCTTTACTGCCCCCCCTCACTGCTCCTGCTTCCTCGCCCCGCCCTCCCCAGCGCCCTCCACCCTGTGTCCATCATCCCCATTGATCCCCAGCTGATGTGCTGCCAATGTCTTTGAGAAGTCCCTGTGTGTGGTCCCACTGTTCCACACTTTGCATTTAGTATTCATCCCTTTTACTGTCAACAGCCTGCGCGACAGCTAAAGGAATGGAAGGAAGAGAGAGAGGGAGAGAGGGAGGGAGGGAGAGAGGGGGAGAGGGGGAGAGCGGCACTAAAGTAAGAGAAATAGTAGTACAGAGATGGTGAGGATAAAGACGGAAACGAGAAATAAACACAAGGTTTTCAAGTTTCAACTCAAAGGTGTGTGTGTGTGTGTGTGTGTGTGTGTGTGTGTGTGTGTGTGTGTGTGTGTGTGTGTGTGTGTGTGTGTGTGTGTGTGCCTGTTGGTGCACAGCTCTGCATTTCCCAAAATAAGTCTGCTAAATGTGTGTATGGTTGCTCACACATGCATGTTTCAGTGTCTTGCTCAGCCTGTCATGAGAAACAAAACAGAGGAAGATGTCCGTCTCTGCCCTTGGCTATGCATCGCTTGCATGGCAGTTCCTCCTCTTACTTTCTACAGCTGAAAGAGACAATAGCGGCCGGCCACAGCCCAGCCGAAAAAACAGCAAGGTCGTTTGGATTCAGAGCTGGAAATTGACAGCACCATACGCTCTAACTGTGATATGAACAAAAATGTGAAAGTGCCACGAGAGGCAAGAAAGACCAGTGATTTAGTAGTTAGTAAGGCAGGTAAAAGTTTATAAAGACAACATTTTCTATTCTCAACAGTTTTCAAGTACCCTTAATTTGATACACATTAGGCCATGGAGCTCATTTGCAACGACTTAGTATCTGGGACCCCAATGTGAGAAGATCTTTATTGTTAGATATGATTTCGTCCAAACTTCCAGACCTGTCCAAACTATATTTATGGAGATAAAAGTGAAAAAAACATTATTGTCATTGTGGCTATTGTCCATTCTTTGGTGGTGCTTAAGTCTTGTAAATAAAATAACGGTGACGTTCAACCCCTAATCGTTTAACTGGGGACCCCCGGAACTTCTAGGAGGACTCCCTGGACCCCATGCTGAGAACTACTGGAATACACTCCTCTAAAAGGAGAAAAAAAATGTTGTTTCACAATGTGAAAGAAAGGGTGTGTCTTGTCAGTGTTACACTATAAAGGGAAGAGCTGTCTGCACAGGTCCAACACAGTGTTTTCAAAACATCACTATGGCAACATGCCGAACCATTTACAAAATAAATCAGTGGTCACTAGGCAGCAGCCGTTTTAATCAATAGCTCTTGGAGACTTATTTAATTATGGCAGTCAAACCAACTTGAAAAACTCCAAGAGTCAAGTTTGATCACAGTAATGTTTTCCTTTTGAAGCAATTATTTCTGAAAAAACTTTGCAATTTCTTTGGCTCAAAATCCATCATGGCTAATAACAATAATCATTTTAGTCTGAGTTGCTATCTAAGTTGTCTATAATGATTGTTTCCTTGTTCCATGTTTTGAAACAGCCAACAAATCCTTCAGAAATACACAGGGAATTCAGTTGCATGCACAAAGCATATAAATACACAAAAATTAATAGCTGCAAAGAATTCAGAGACATCCTGAATGAGACAGAAGTCACGTATTGATTAATCTAAATTCAACTTCCACAGAGCCTCACCCTTTCATTAAAAAACAAGTATATATAAAATTATACATGGTGTATTATTGAGGAGAATTTTACTCAAAACCTCCTCAACGCCAAACATCTGAGAGGAGTGAGCAAACAGATACATCATGCCCATACATCACAACGGATACATCTTGAGTAACAACACATTCTCTTTCTCAGGGCAGAGAGTCGCTCCCACATGTAGTTCAGGTCAAAGGCGTCTGTCCCGCTAGTTGTACATTCACATGCTGGATTTATAATTCATTACGGGCTGTAGAATACTTGACTTGACATGCGCCCCTGCCCAGCCAGGGGTCTGGTTAACTTTACATAAACCCGTTCCATTCTCTGACCTCTCGCCTATCAGTTATACCCTCCCCCCGAGGTATGCAGCATCTCCAGTGCACCTCAAAATGGAGAATGTCAACGGAGTTTAAGAGGTGCATTTGGGTCGTTTCCCCTAAGCCTTGTTCTCTGCTGGACTGTGAAATAGACTGGGCTCTGACCGGGCCTTGCACTTTTTTGTTTGCAGTGCAGTGGACTCTGGTGTGTATGCTGGTGCATGTGCGTGTGCATGTGTGCGTTTGGGGGTTATGTCTGTGTTTGCTCTGTGTTTCTTTGTGAGAGGAGCTGTCTTAGTTTTTTGGGGGGTTTTTTTGTCTGTTTTGTTTTCGTAGCCTGCTAACATCGACAATAGTGGTCTAATTTGTCATCTTTGTCCCGCAGCTTGTTGGACTACAGGAACATGACAACATGATTAGATGGGAGGTTTCTGCATTTCAATATGGTTTCTGCTCAGTATGAGACACCAGGCATAGCTGTAGTCACGACAGTAGGCACAGGAGCTTACGAAAGACTGTTGGAGTTGATAGCAGCACACAAGTTGAGCGTGTGAATTGAAGTCAAGGTCCAAAAGTTATCCAACATTGCAACATTGCAACATTGCAACATTGGCAAAGAAGATGGAGTTATTGTTCCCACCTCTCCCTCGGTTCCTTGCCCGGCCCGGTGCTTCCTCTCGCCCTGCACGACAATGTAATCAACCTCAGGTAAGCGAACAAGACGATGATTCCAGACAGGTATCCACTGCCCATCGTGGACAAATTGACAGCCAAATTCTAAGGCTCCTCCGTTTTCTTCAAACTCGACCTTCACCAGGGCTATCTGCAGGTCCCACTACACCCCAACAGCCGCAACCTTGCAGATTTTGTGTCCCACATCAGGGTTTTTGCAACACCCACATGCCTTTTGGCCTAAGCTCCACCCCCAGCTGCTTCCAAAAATACATGGCCATCATCTTTGCCGGCATCTCAGGAGTGGTCATCTACTTGGATAACATAGTAGTACATGGTACAACACTTGCCCTCTACAATGAGGGCCTAGCATGCTTGATGTCCTGGCCAGCCACAACCTCATCCTAAATGGATAAAGTGCACCATCCCTGTGCCCACCATCGAGTTTGTGGGGTCACCTGACTGCCGTCCTGCCCAGCGCAACTGGCGTTGTTCCTGGGGATGACAGCCTACTACCTGGATTTCCTTCCCCAATTCTCCACAACCACTGTCCCATGGCGAGAGCTCCTGAGAAAGGACCCAACCTTGGTGTGGACACCTGTCTACTCTGCAGCTGTCCGCCAACTCAAGGCGCACTCACCTCATCGCCTGTGCTCGCAAATTTCGACCTATAAAGCAGGAAGGGAAGCGGAAGACGATGGCCTGTGTCTGGGCATGTGAGCGGTGGCACATGTAGGTGTATGGGTGGCACTTTACAATTCGGACAGACCACCAGGCCCCTCACAACCCTGCTGGTTACATCTGGTTATAAACCACTGAAGATCCACTGCTGGTCGGAGAGGCTCTAGCAATACAACTTCACCATGCTGTTTACTCCTGGAAGAGAGAATGTGATGGTGGACCTGCTCTCCTGGGCAACCCTCAACCTGGCACCGTACTCGGCCCGGACACAACTGAACTGGAGCTTATTCACATTCTCCACACCCCACTCCTGGCCATTGCCCCCCTTCAGGACCTCCAGATCGTATCAGCACAGGATCCCATGCTCTCCCAGCTCTGCACTTGCATCTGGGAGGGTTGGCCCTCGAAAATCCCAGAGGAGCTCATGCCTTTCCATTGGGTTAGGGACAATCTTTCCTGCTGCAACAGCGTCTGTGTGGCCCAGGGGCTCTGCACAATCGTCCTCAGCACCCTACGAGCATGTATCTTGACTATGGCACATGGTCACTTAGGCATTGTTAAGGTCAAGAAGCACTGCAGGGGCTTAGTGTGGTGTTCAGGAATTGACAGACATATAGAGACTATGGTAAAGGACAGCACAGCCTCGCTTGTCAGTGGGAAGACAAGCCCACCACCGCCGTCACCTCTGCAGCCTTTTTAGTGGCCACCCACACCTTGGGATGACATTCAGGTGGACATCAGTGGGGAGCTCCATGGCATCCCACAGCATCAGTGCTTCCTTGTTGTAGCCTATGACCTTGATTCTGAGTGGCCTGGGGTGTTTGCCACAGGGTCCGTTACAACTCAGGTGGTCACAGACTTTCTCACTTCTCCATTTCTTCGGTGGGGCATCCCAAAACCATCACTATGGCTAACGGCCTGCAGTTTTTCTCAGCTGAATATGCTGCCTTTGTGGAGGACAGGTGTATTAACCATATCTGCAGAGCCTTGTACAACCAGGAGGCAAATAGGGGAGGGAGGTGGGGGTGGAAAGGTACAACCAGACACCAAAAAATAGGGTCAGAGAGCACTTGGCAAATGGCTCTCCCTTCTCAGCTGTACTGCTTTGCACCCTGCTGCACTACACGGCAACACCACACTCCACTACTGGCAGCTCCCCAGCCCTTTTGATGATGGGGCATGAGCTGCAGCTTCCCCTAGATTGGCTGCAGCCACCTACGCTTGTTGCACCAGCAGCAGGGCCATACAAGAGCGGTAAGGTCACAGACAGTCAGCGGCAAATGAAACCACAGATCGACAAGAGAGCACCTCCCTAAGCGGTGCTGGACAGGGTCCGGGTTCGCCGACCCAGCCAGAACCACAAACTCCTTTCCTTCTGGTCTGCGCTGATGCACGTCACCAATCAGCTGAGGTCAGCCACCTTCCGCCTGGTCAACAGATCATGGTGGCATGCCAGCTGGCTTCAAAAGGCGGCACAGCCTCACATCACAGACCCAGGGACTGACGAGAACTTGGGCTCTACTGTTGGGGACCTTGGTTCCCCTGCTGAGCTGCTGTAGGCTCCAGCGAGGCGCCCACCTGAGCCAGCAGAGCCAGAAGCCCTACCAGCCCAGAGCCCAGAGTCTAGGTCACGTCAAATTACCTCAAAAGTAACCTCAAAGACTATGTCACAGACCTTTGATTTTCTAAATTAGTGTCCAGAGCATAGTCCGTCAAGTGGCAGAATAATCCACATGGCTATGTTGGTATCTGGCAGTCTCCCCACTTTACCTAGTTAGGTTGCAAGTTCAAGTGGAAGCAACATTGTGCTGTTTCTGTGGTTTCCCTATGGGGAGAATTTTTTTTAAATGAGCGGTAGTCACGACAGTAGGCAGTTTATGACAGACTGCCAGAAAAGGAGTTGAGTTGGAGTTGTGATGGACATTGGATGGAAGTTGTGGTCTGAACATTTTTAAAACTAACAAGTACGTGTATGTTGTTCATGTACATGTGCGTAATCACCAGGTGTCATGACATTTCACTGCATATATGTATGACCATATGTATATGTATGTGACAAATAATCTCTGCTTGTGTACAAATGCATCATCTGAGTACGTTCAGAATCTGTATGTGGGTATTTGTGTGAGACCTTAAGCCTACTAGCTATCTAAGAAAGGGCAAAAATGCATCTGTAATTCAACTAAAGTCAGTAACAGTCTTAACATTTTTTTTTTTTATTTCTTCTCCGTGCTGTTTTTGCTTGTTTTATTTTTTGTTAAGATGATCAATTCACAAATTAGATACGATATAATCTGAAGTGCAGCAGCAGCTGCTGCTGGGCGGTCCTGCTTTCATACTAGAATTATAGATATCCAAACTATTATTTAGCAACAAAGTGCAATTGTGCCAAGCTCATTTTAGTAATCATACCCCAAACTATTTATTACATCGAGGAACACCAGCCAATTTTACCCAAATTAAGCTTTGACTGGTGTGGTGACATTCACAGCTTCCCAGCTATTTAATTTGTAAAAATTACAGTGTTGTTTTGACTCGGTCAAGGCTTTGGTGTTCTTGTTTTTACCCTGAAGAGCCAAAACATCAGCAAACCGCCCACAGCGGCACTCTGTCTCTGGTGTGAACGGGGCGATAATTGGCCTTCTACCCACTTCAGCTATAGTGAGCCAAGTGCAGGCACGTTGTTCAGCCAGACACCTGTGGTGCATTATGGTCCTCACTCAGCTTTAATAAGAGCTAATCCTCTGTGATGAGTCCCAGCCTGGGCCCCGTGTCAATCGCCATCCCCTAAATTGGACACCTTCAATGAATATAGGAGCAAGAGGTGTCGCAAATAAAGTCTTGTCAGCATGGATTCCCTAAATGGGTTGGGTTCAATTAGATTGGAAAGCCAAGGGTTGGGGGTTCATTTTTTTGCTGTGGTAATCGAGCAGATCAAATTGGTGTCCCACTTAACAAGCAGAAAACTTTGTTAAGAAGTGTTGCAGGTGAAACATTTCTCGCGGGCGTCGTCCACATTTCCTTGCATTAAATGGACTGGGAGATAGATGATAGATGGTCCAGGTGCAAATGAAGCCAATGTGGGGGTTGCATTCGAGAAGACTCAGTCAGTGATACAGTCAGTCAGTAATCTTCAAAGGCAATTCCAATTGCATATGAAAGATATCTATCTATCTCTAAGATATCTTGCAGTATACAAAGCAATATGCCATGGTTTATATGCCGTCACCTTTCTTTACCCCCTATACCTATTTACCCCTTGATTTTAAGTAGTGGGAGGCTAGAGCCTGTCAAGTCACAAACGGGACATTGTTCCATTCCATACAACAAGACACACACTATCCACTATCCAGGTTCAGGGTTTCCAATTTGTTAAACCAGTATTAATTTAGAGTTTGGGAGGAACCTGGGACCACCCAACAAAACCCCACACAAATGAGGAGAGAAGGAATCAAACTCTGGTTTCTGTAACTGCAAGATAACAGTGCTTCCTAGAGGGTGTCTGTCCAGCCTGGGTTACAGTCAACATTCAAGGCAGAACTTTTTATTGTATAGAAACAACTCAGCTGCATTTCATGGGATGACACCTTCTCTAGTGCCGCATGTTACTCACTTTGACAGCTATATTAGCTAACGTTACACTCAACAAATAGGAACTAAGTCTGACCGTTGTGTTCAAGGTGATGTTTACGCCTTGACACTTTTATGTGTTTCAGAAATGTGCTGTTCACACTCTGACATTGAGGAGCCAATGTTCCTTAATCCATACCACACCTTTTCAGTTCTTATGATAACACCACAACACAACCACAACTCAGCTGGACATGGCTGAGTCGTCAGATGTGAAATAAGGAGGTAAAAGAGTGTTGAGGAATTTCAAAATACATCCGATTTTTCCGTCAAGTGTCACTGAAAGTTACAAAAAGTAATATTTGATTTGCTTGTTTCACAAATCGACCATGAAATGGCAGAAGCTTTCACAAAATGTAGGAGATCAGTGCCAGTCAGTCCACTATTGCCTTGATGGCAGCTGAGATTTTGAGTTTTCAAACCAGACAGTTTATATTCCCTGAACTGATTTCAATTTAGTTTGCGCTGGCATGGATGAGCATTCAGCTCCAAATGACACTGTTGCAAGATCCCACCGCTACAAGGGCTAAGAAGCCTTATGGAAGAACTGTGGTGTAGTCTCTTTCGATTCCTTTAGTGGTTGGTATTTGTCACCAATTGCCCATGTTTAACAATTCCACCTTTAAGCTTGTTTTATTCACGTCAAAGAGGACCTATCATACTCCTTTACACAAGTTAATATAGGTCTCTGAGGTCCCCAAATCATGTTTTCAAAGTTTGTTGCTGAAAATACCACCCGGATTATACATTTTAGCCATTTTAACATGCCTCAAACCCCTCCTGTTCCTGACTGTTTCAGTGTCCGACGCCTCCCTCCTGATGCCCCTAGTTCTGTGAGCCAAAAGGGTTTAAGCATGAGTAGTAGGGTTCCTTTGTATGAAGTATACTTTCACTGGTTTCACCTTATCAGCCCAAAATCTGTTCCTGAACAAATTTGAGCAAATAAGCGATCCAGTTTCTGAATTTTCTCTCATATTAGATCTACAAGCCAAATTGAAAGGTTTGTTGCAACTTTCGTGAGGTAAGGGCGTTGCTGCACTGCCGTTGCTTTCTTGGCCCTGCTTCCAGCTTGTGGGGGACACAGAACAGGGCTTTTTGCTTCATTCAATTGGGAAATGTCAGAAAATAAAACAAATACCTACATCTACAATAAAAACACTGTTTTTATTGGTTTTGTTTTGAGAAATGCGCAGCGGATCACACGAATCACAGCATAATTATTTTTGAAATTCCTTACATTTCCCTTGTCTGCAATTTTGTCAGTTGGAATTAATTCCTCTCTCTTTTAAAAGATTTGTGCTGGTCTGTGCAACCAAGAGAGCAGGGATGCAAATCTGAATAGCTTGTTGAATCACATGTTTTCTGAAATAGGGATCCCACAAACACTGACTGGGTTGTCTTATTTCACTGTTTGTGTGTTAGTAGACCGAAATGTATGTGCAAAAGCACTGAAAAAGTGAGGTTTTCAGAATAGGTCCCCTTTAATACATCTCCCAAAGATGATTTTTACCTTACATTTGATGGCATTGAGAAGAGCATTATGACCTAAATCAGTTTATACCGGCTTCAAAAACACGTTGCTAGAGGAAATAGCAGAACCTTACACACACAGACATTGTTGATTTGGACTTGGCATAAAAAAAGAAACCTGAGAATGCATCAGGTGCCATCGAGAGGATCGACCCTAATGTTATGAATGTATATCAGTGGTCTGCTCCTTGAGAGTGTTCTGCATCTAGTGGGACCTTGCTTGTCTTCCTCTTGGGAGGCACACAGAGGCATAAAGCTCCATAATGAAGGTCTCTGATTGTTTGTCACACTCGGCTTGGTGAAATTTGATTCGCTGCGATAGGAAATAATGCAGTACCCAGGGAACCGTTTCCCAAAATTGCAAATCTGCACTGAGCGCGGGAGGGTGGATTATTGCCTTTTTTGTGTTTGGTTGTTTGTTTATCATACAACTGCGGGAAGGGGATGGGTGACGGAAGTGTGAGAAGGGAGCAACAGAGAGGAATAAAGGAGAGGAAAGGGGATATGAGAAAAGAGAGAGACATATGATAAAAGAGGATGATAACATGGAGGGTGGCTGGACTATTTGGTTCAACTGTTCACCCCTCCCTTCACCCCTGCATGTAAATATAATCCATTTACATGGATTATAACTTAACAGTCCTCAATGATTCCCGCTGCTCATATTGCATCAGGGGCGATGGTCTTAAAAATCTCTCCGCAGAGACGGAAAGGAGAGAGGGAAGAGGTGTATGTGTGACAAAGGGATAGTGTGACACAGAATGCTTCTACAGAGAGAGAGAGAGAGAGAGAGAGAGAGAGAGAGTATGGAGTTAATTTTGTGTCTCTATTATGTAATCAAACAGGATGGGTTTGAGAGCAAAACTTTCCACACTGAAATCCAAAAATATACTGGAGAGCAAAACTATTGGCACTGCAATCAAAAATGTTTTATTGCAAGTAAAATACATTTGTGATTAAAACATGTATTAATGCGAATCCACTTTTGTTTACAAATGCACAACTTTTCTTTGAGAATCAAAACGTTTTGTTTGCATATCCAAACGTTTTGTTTGCAAATCCAGAAGTTTTGCATGCAGTAAACAAGCACGGAAGTTTTGAAGTCCATGGAGGAGCCAGAGCGGGAGCGGAGAAGACAGAAAATCAATGAGTCCCCCTCTCCATGCGCGTCCGGGGACGGGGGGGATCTGTGCCCGCTCTGTGAGCCTGACTCGTTTACAGTCAGAAAATGAGGGAGTTTTGAAGTCCATGGAGACTCCATGGCAGTCCGGACAATAGCGACGTGTCTCAAATCTTTCAGCGTAGGTACCACTCATGAGATTCAGCTGAACGGCAAACAAAACTTTTGTAATAAAAACAAAAAAAAAAAACACTTCGGGATCCACAAATCAAAGTTTTTTGAATGCACATGTAAAATCGTAAATTGACTTTACTCTTTGCAGTGTCGATAGTTTTGCTCTCAAATATATTTTTTGTTTGCATTGTTGATAGTTTTGCTCTCAAACCTATTCTGTTTGATTGCATAATAAAGACACAATAGTAACTCCATCAGAGAGAGAGAGAGAGAGAGAGAGAGAGAGAGAGAGAGGGAGAGAGGAGAACCCATAAATAATGAGCCAGTCAGTGTTTGCATCCAGACAGAGTTAGTCACCTCCAGCTCTCCAGAGCTTTCATTCTACTGCCTGGAGAGTACACCGTGCTTACTTTGATGCATTTCCGATGTGGAACATCATCCTAGCTGTTGATTCTGCACCTATCGCCCAAGCCGCTCTTGTTTCTCTGCCTCCCGATTGGTTTTGGGACCCCCCATGGACCGTATCTGACCACTTTCAATCGTAGCATTGCTGCATTAAACATGGCATTTTATATTTTCATTAAATTGTGAATTCTATGTAAATGTATTGTATTTTAACTTGTGGTTTCATAATTGTTCTTACTGTGTCCCTTTATCACGTTCCTCACAGAGATGCCGTAATGCCCACATTTTATTAAGATGGTTCTTATAAAGGACTATAACTAATCATATAAATGACAACGACAACAAAAAAGAAAATAATCCGTCATCACTGAGAAAGTTTGAGTCCTCTTCACATCGCTTTACCACCTTCTCGACGAGTCTCTCTTTTTACTCGCGTCCATCTATCCATCCAACCATCCAGTTTTGCTTCCCAGCTTTCGTCCTTCCCAGCTTTCGTCCTTCCCACCTCCTTCCCTCCCACTCCCTCAATTGATCTTCTTCTTCTTTCTGCTCCTCCTCTCTCCGCCTCATCACGACCTCCCTCCCCCTCGGTTCTCATCCGTTTGCCCCATTCTCCCTGGGTGTAGTCTCACCCGGCGGCCCGAGGGACCTCGGTGACAAAACTGCTGCCTGGATCAGGCAACAGTTTCTGCACCGAGCAGAAAGTCTTGCTGCCTGGGCAACGGAGAAGAAAGAGAGAAGGCGATGTTAAGAGGAGCGGGGGCGGAGAGCAATAAGCCACGGGGGTTCTTTGAGAGCCACAGCGCCATAGTGTCTATGCAAGTTTCAGTGCTTGCTGGTTCTGCAGTTCACAAACTGAAGTCCACTGGCGCTTTATCGTAAAGATACCTCTCGCTGCCATTTCTATTCCTCCTCATCCAAACCTCAAAATATAACGTAACAGAAGTTAACTAATGAATTCATTTTTGCATAGTTTATTTTAGAAATAAATACATTGCCGCTGGTGCAAAACGCGTTACAAAGAGGGTGCAATCTGTAAAAGTTTCATTATCGTTGCATCACCAGGAATCCAATTCTTTGAAAACGGAGCACTTTCTACACTCCACAGCTAATGGTAAACAGTGACGGGGTTCAAACGAGGACAAAGCGGCGACCAAGCCAAGCCATGACAACAAACGTACCTGGGTTCAGCCGAGTCAGCATCCAGCTGGGCCAAACACACATTTTTACATCTGCCGCTTAAGGCGGTCGAGCTGAGTTATGTCCGAGCCGGACAGCCGAAATAGTTGTGCAGCCAACTTTAGGTTAGACCTCATTCCTATTAATTAACCTGCGTATCAAACGTTGAAATTGTAAACTACCATAAGTACAACATAATACAGAGGCAAAGAAAGAAAATGTATTCGGTCAAAACATTTACCTGCTAACGTCGGAGACTTTGCCAAATTCGAGGTTTGTGGCGGGACGTCCTGAATGGGACGGCAGTCCCTGGAATCCTCTCCCTCCCTCACTCCGTCTCTCCCTCTCACGAGTCTGACATACACAAACAGGCCGACTCGACGCAAGTCTCCATTTCTCTGGCAATGCGGAGGCACCGCTATCTAAAATTACCTTCTGAATTTTTTTACTTCACACCAAGTGTTACAATTCTATAATCCAGAGATGGAATCAAACCCGGGGCCTGCAGAACTCACAGAAATAGGAAAAATAGAAAGACAACATTAAGCTGTGAATAAGCGCTTGGCTTAAAGGCATTCGGGGCAGGAAGGGATCAGGTAGAGGAAGGTACAAGAAATGGATTCTGGGATTGCGATAACTGCCGCGGGTACGCACATGCGTTTGAGCCCCACCCGTATGAATGGAGCTTGTCATGTTCTCAGCAAGGTGTGGAAATAACAAAAAAATAAGCAAAAGCAAAAGTGAACCAAGAGCGGCATCGTAATCGTTCCCCACTCAATGCCCGATTTACTTCATATGCAGCAAAGCCCCAACAAATGCAAATTTGACTCTGAAAGACGAAAAGTGATAATCACTTACTTTCTTTTTTCTTCTTCTCAATTAAACAAAAACATTGTTTAGCCCCATCGCCAGCCTGGAGAATCCAGGAGTGGAGAAAAGGGGCCCGCAAGGAGAGAGAAACATCTGAAATGGACGAGAGCAGGACTTTCCGTCCCCGCCCAGCTCCACATACTAAAGCACTTCTACAGAAGCCAATTATCACCGCCCCGCCTGAGATAATGGGTGTCAACAACCACTTAAGCTGCGTGGCGCCCTATACCGATCGCAGAGGTCTGGAATGCTTTGGCGGATCATGCATCCCCCCCCCCGCCAATGCCTCAGGTTGTGGCAGGCTGTAAAATGACCCCTCGTGACTTCCAACCACAGAGCCCAGAGACCGTTTTGCATTATTCCAGCTCTCAAACACTCTGAATTCGCTCTTCTGAAGCTCCCTACCGTGTCCTGTGTCTTTGGGCGACACGTTTTTATTTGCGACAGCATGAGCACCGGTTGTATAAAAATACGTATCGAGTTTTATTATTAGGGAAACACTTGATTGATGCACCCTCGGGATATTGTTGACTGTCATCGGCCTATCACCAAATAAGATGACATTCACCGATGGCAGTGGCCGATGTTTATCCAGTGTTTCCCACATGTGCGAGGTGGTTTAGGTGGTACTTGAAACACCTGGTTGCTCGTGCATATTGCGCTCTTCTCCAAAAATACTCGAGGTGTTTATTCCAAGTTCCACGGGTAACAAAATATGTCCACAATGAAATCTCTTTAATAAGAGTAAAAATCCAAAGCTAATTAATCATTCCTGAAATCACGCAGCTACAACTACAATAAGAAAACTTTGTTGCTCCGGCTCCGGCTCCGGCTTTTTACTTGGGCTTTTACCCAAGTAAAAAACACATTTTACTTGGGTAAAATGTTTTTTTTTAATTGGGTAAAATTGGGTAAGATTTTACTCGACCCATTAAAGGAGAAGGATGACTCAAAGAGCCACTCCAGCCCCGATTTATCTTCAACTGATTCACCCCCTTCACAGCCTGAAAGAGTTTTCTCTAACTTTCTCTTCTTTTTTCTTTCCACTGTCGTTTTGTCGCATTCCTGATGAACGCACAGTTTATTTTTGTGTTTTGTGTTTGTGATCGTTGCTCTACTTCAGCTTGTTTGTTGTGATGTGCCCGGGGGGTGGGGCCCGCTCGCCCCGGCGATCAGCTGCTCCGTGGAGGAGTGCGGCCTGGCAGCGGGGGAGGAGAGGGGACGACTCCTCTGTAAAACTCCCTTCCAGAATGAGCAGTGTGGTGGTGGCTCTTCTGGACAGTGTGGATAAAGTGAACAGTTTGGTGGGAAGCGGAGTCGTCGTCTGTGACACTTTTGTCCCCGTTCTGCTTCTGACCACCCCCGCCAAAAGAATGACCATTTACAATGTGCCTCCATTCATCACGAATGAAATGTGAGGAAAGGAGGGGGCCAGGTTTGGGCAGAGTGGTCCCCCCCTTAAATTGATTTCCTTAGGTTGCAAGGCTCCTCAGCTTAAAAACGTTGTTATTTAGAAGACAAGTCTTTATGGATTTAAAAAACAATGCAAGGGGAGTGAAAACAACATTGAATTATCTCAAGATTCAAGAGGTTTATTTGCATCAGTTATCCGTCAAATTGTTATTTAACGTCTGTATCGGCCCAGCATTTCAAAATCGGTGCATCCCTATATATTATATATTATGTATTTATTATGTCTTGGTGCGGTTTTCTTATTATGACCCTGTTTTATTTTTTTATTTTTTATTTTTTTAATAGAGTAAGTTGTGAAAATAATTTCATCAGCCTGTCTGTGTGGTGATTTATTTTCGCAAACAGGAACTTCAGGTGTCGTGTAGAACAGTGCTTGTTCTTAATGTCGGCACAAAGCTGTTCAGGGTTCTTGGTTTTAAGAGCGTAATTACCTCAAACTTGGCCCTGATGGCAATCTCACACCACGACCTCTAGCCTGATGAAGACTCTTTGAGTCACAAGTTTAAGAGATTTGTTGGAAGTTGTTTGCTGATTTCCTGTAATTGTACTCCTCCTCAATACCAGCTGTTTCAGCTCAATCTTCAAGATGTTCTTCAGAGAGTGACGCCAAACTCAAATTGAATACCGACTAAATGAAGCAGGCACGAAATGAATTGGGGACAGATTGATTCTCATCCAGGCTCCTGAGTTTGTTCTGGGAAATCAAATTTGACTGACATTTGGCATGAACTTGATAACAGTCGGCTCAAATGGTCTGAATGAACACTAGTTCACAGGTGACCTACCGCTCTACATCTGGACAGGTAGTGCCAACAGCCGTTTTAAGCTGCGTTAAGTCATATTTCTGCTCATGAAATTGAATCACAAGTCTAATGTGAAAAATTGTTGAATACAGCCGATCGCCTTGGGAATGACCTCCACAAATCTCCAACTGCATGTGCTTTCAGACTACCTGCTTTCCTTTTGACGGCCCATCAGAGCTAACTGGCTTTTCTCCCCCTGCTAATAAAAGCATACAAGCAGCTCAGAACTCGATGATAATGGCTATGGCTGCCATTGGCTGAAAATGACTGAAAGTCTGTTCATGAATAAAACAAATGGTTGGTGAAGACGGCCCAACAGAAGAGAACCTTAAGTCAGCAATGTTTTTGAATGCTTTTGTGTGGCATCGTACCCAGGGCCGGCTCTTCCTATGGGCGAGATAGGCGGCCGCCTAGCCGCCCACCCGCCCATCGTCGACAGTTCGCCTCGAGTGGCAAATTGGCGAGAGCCGGCCAAGATCGTGCCTTCTCGATCGACTTGATTCCTGCAACGGCTTCCCAATTGATTCATTCTCAGCGACCCAGTGTCAGTGAATTTTACTTAATGCGGCTTTAAACCAAAGGAGGTTAACACCCTACTGATGCCACCCCAAAGCACAGTGCGCCAATATCAGTCACTGTTGAAGTTTTAAGACTTTCCCGAACCATGAAAGTAATAAAGCAAAGTGAAGTTACACTGAGAAAATTATTACAGTCTCTAAATTTATATTCACGTAGAAAGGCATCTCTTGAAATACATCAAGAGATAACCTTTGAATAAGTTTAGTTTTCTCTCATAAGTTCAGTTCAGTCCAGTTCTTGGTGCGCTTATGCAGAAATGTGCAGAAACTTCATGTATTATGTATTGATTCTGAATATTTTAACTGAAGTTAATCACTTTGTTCCTGTAATAAATGTCGAATACATGACAGAGTGCATTAAAGTCAAATGTTGCTTCAAACTAATAAACTATCAATTTTGACACGGTGAAAAACACAACTTCATAAAGTAAAAATTCCACTCCGGGATTTTGAGTCAACCATGTGGCTAATACATTTTCTAATAAGCATCAACTCAGAGACACATACGCTCCTTACATGGTTCCCTTCAATTATTTTAAAGAGAGCTAGGAACCATATTACCGCCTCATCAGTAAGGATTTGTAGTCAAGTAGCACGGGAAAGTTCACTTGCGTGTCTCGGACAAATGGTCTTTCTGGCTCTTTGCCTCTAGGTTGTTCTAAATACGTTCCTTGTGTCAACTATGAAAAAAAAAAAAAAAATCATCCACACCTAGTGAAGGGTACACCAATGAAAATCGAAAGCTGTTATTTGCAAAAAAATGAATTACATGATCAACCATGCGGTGAAATTTAGATGAGTGAGACCGCGCTCCCTTGTAAGAAAGGGATCGCTGAGCCCAGGATTTCCATTAAAAGACAATTTGTTAAGAGTCCTCCAGCTAGGCACTTTAAAGAGGACAACCATCCCATATCCACCTTTTTTTTATTCTTGATACCGTAAAAGAGTCTCTCGATTTAGGGGAGGTAATTCTAATAGTTTTAGAAATAGGCTGCAAGGCAGCTCAATTTAAATAAATTTCAAATTATATTTTTCCAAATGGGATGGATGAGGGGGTCATACGTGGAACAACTCCTATTTTAATTTGTGTTTTCACAGTTGTATGTACGTTGTATGGATTGTTGCTCAAGGCTTTCTTGAGAGCCTGTGCAATTAAATGCCTTTCTCTGCATTTTTCAGTGACCCTGATGAAGACTTCTACCGCCGGAGCCCGTTGATCAATTGTACCACCAATTTCTGCTGAACATCCTTCTCTCTCGTGGTCTTTGCCAATGTTGAAGCACCCTGGCGGGGAGCGCGGCGGCAACAGAATGCCTCCTTTGAGGAGCCATCCCGCGTCGGAACAGCTAACTCTTCAAGCAGCGTAGCGCCGTAATATTGAAAACTATTTAACTTGCCGTACTCCAGCATTCTCTCAGAACATCGTGCGTGCGCACACAAATGATGCCTCCGCTCTAATCTCCGACACCTTCATATATTCACTTCGCTTCAATACTTTTAGCCTCCGTCGCCGACAAAGTGTGACGGACTTCTGACCGCAAACACTGATATGCGACGCTGATGAATGAATCAGTCCCTCTGCCGCGCAGTTCTACACCTGCCAACAATAAATACATCTATCGCTCATGACATACAGCCAATGAAAGCCCTGCTTGCAACCTATCGTCTGCCATGTGCTAAATAAATGTGCATGTGTGTGCGCGTCTATATTGGATTTTGTGTGTGTGTGTGTGTGTGTGTGTGTGTGTGTGTGTGTGTGTGTGTGTGTGTGTGTGTGTGTGTGTGTGTGTGTGTGTGTGTGTGTGTGTGTGTGTGTGTGTGTGTGTGTGTGTGTGTGTGTGTGTGTCTTTGTTTCCAAGGCTCACATTGAGCTGACAAACACCAGCACACATCCCAGGGTCGTACATAATGGATGAAATGTCACAGTGAGAAGAACGGACTGAGCTGGACTCATTTTGGGATGCCTGTAACGTTGCTATTTATACCCAACGCTGTAGGGAAGAGTCGAGATGCAGGGTGGGGGTGGCGGTGGTGGGGGGGGGCGTACGAGCAATGCAGCACATGGCTGTAGGGTATTATTTTTGCCCTCATCCTTTAGGACTAATGGCTGCCATGGAAAAATAAGAAGTAGTGTTGTTGGCACACTCTTATGATGCACAGTACTTCAGACTCCATTGGCAGCGAGTGCTTACTTACAATGACTTGCGAAACACTTGACCGGTATGTCCACCTCTCTCGTAAATACCGTACAGCGCATGCAGATTCTCACTTTCATGTCTTTTGTTTTGCTTATAATTAATGCACTCATCCACTTAGTTGAAATCTTTGGATGTGCAAATGTACTTACTGAATAAATTTGCCTTTGAGAGCGATTTGTGCTCAAAGGTGAATTCCACTTGCAAAGCAACATCCAACACATTTAACAGATCGAGGTGTAATGGTTTAAGCCTCCTTTTGTGGCTGGCCATTGCAATCTTTGCAACAAAAAAAAAAAAAAACAACAACAAAAAAATAACCTTTCACCCTCATCAATTAGGAAGAACCGTAATTGCTGTGTATTTTTGGAAAGCTGGCGTGCGGCGCAGCCTTTGCCTGTCTTCAACCTGATCAGAGATCAATTATTTTAATTTGATCAAAACTCAAGGTGACCAATACTGAACAGGCCTATGAACATCAGTCCAAGTCATGCTACCACACCAGAAGACAAGATGATTAAAAGCCGCATCACGTTACCCTTACTCAAACCCGGAAAAAGGTGAGAAAAAAGTAAGCAGAACAATGGAGAAACCACACTTTTGAGCCTAATGCACCAAAGATCCAGGTAAGTGGCATAAGCGGAAAAGCGTGGGATGAATTTTGAAGTCCTTAATCTACCAGTAAATCGTCAAGCCACACAGCCGTTTGAGTGCGATTGGAGGCAAGGAAATTGATGCATTTCCCCCTGTCTTTTCATATTGCTGTTCTGCAAGGTAGGACAGGGGCCAGGCAGCCTGAGCGACCGTGGACGACTGATCCCATCAAAACACAGCCTTTACTCAGTTACATCAAAGCTGCTCCCGTGCACCAGCAATGGGGTGAGGGGGTCACCGAGGGGGCACAACTCTTCTTCCTGTGCTCTCTGCCTCCTTCTCATGCAGCCCCGTTCACACCATCTCCTCCGCTCCACACCCCCCTTTCCCTCTTGTTTGTTTTGCCGGCAACTCTGTTCCTCCATCTCCGACTTCCATCCCCCAGCCACCCTCCCTAGACATTACGCCAAACAAGGTTTCAGAAATTATTATTCCGTTTCTCTTTCAGCCTAATTGACCCCCTGTCCAGACTCTGCATAATCAGTAAACAGAATTCATTAAACGTGAGAATGTGTGCAGCGATCCCCTCTGCCTGCCAGGGTCCGTGTCCCCATGTCTGCTTCGGCGCAAAACAAAAACATAACACACATATGTACAGACACCACTGCAGGGTTTTAATAATCTTGTCCTATTTGTGTGCTTTTGCACGCTGAGAGGGCGAAGGGGCAGGGTTCACCAGAGCCACCCGGTAATCAAAAGCGGCATCTCCTGTGTCTAAGCGAAACCGGGTGAATCCCACTTCACCGACACACACAGACCATAATGTTTGCCTCCTTAAACATCCATAAAATGCATGTTTTCAAAAACCGAGTTCACATCGACAAAGGGAGGCCCAACGCAGCGGCAAAAAACATTGTGACGACATTTTGATCTGGTGCTCATCATAGATAATCTGTTTTTCTAGTGGCACATGCCCAGGAGTGTGTGATATGGCCTGTGTGTGCGAAAGGGAGACGGGAAGAGAGACAAATGTTGTTGCAGGGATGGTTGAAAACAAACCATTTAATCTCACCACCTCAATGTTTTTTTATTGCCCCCTTCTTCACGATCAATGCGGCACTTTACTCAGACTGCCCTTTCGTTTTACTCTTCAAAGACGTATAATATATTGTTTTACTTTTTGTCAGCGCAGGAACTCCATGAATTGAAACCCTAGGAACCTAGATTTATTATGGGCTGCTTCCAACATCCAGAAGGAGACGATAGTCACCTTTGGCTGGGCGCATTTTACACGATTTTTTGCCCGAGTTGTGAGTCTGACTGTTTTGTCAAATTGTGACAGAACCACGAGAAACCAATTACAGGCTGTAATGGCACAACCCGCAAGGAATGAGATACATTCTGATCCAATCTGACTGGTTTACAGGCTCCTAATGTCTTTGATATGTCAAAGTAATTTATGAATTGAGTCTGTGCAAGCTGTAATATTTGATTTTCCTCAGTATCGACTGTGGTGCCTATAACCCGACTCCACTACGCACCCTGGACCTTGGCATCTATGCAGATGGGAGCCGTGAAAGCGAAAGTATTTAAAGCTGCTCCCATCCTAGTACGAGATAACGTTACGTAGTAGATTGCAGTTAACGTCGTCGTTAACGCGACGGATTCGTTCGACTCTCAAGCCCTCATTCCGTAGCCAAATTCTTCCCGCCGTTGGTCTCTTTTTGTTGGTCTTCCAACTGCCGCAACAAAAAACAACACTTTTTTCTCCTCAACCTTGATTCTATACACTGAACAGGTGTACGTCGGTGACGGTCCAGGCAGCCGAATCTCTCTCTCTCGATAGGCTTTAGAATAATGCGCTAGAGGAATGGGGATGTCCCCCAAGCCCGTCCGAGCCACGCTGACCTCAATACAGTTAAGTGTGAGAGTTTCTCTGAACCTCCGACGACGTGACGTATGAGAAAACCGTCCAATGTGCACCTGCCGAGAGTTGCTTTTTAATATCAAATACGAATTTTTTTTTTTTTTGTTTAAAAGAAGAATCCTCGCAGCTTGTTTGCTGTTTCAGGACACGTGACCCCGAACCTTGGCAGAGTTAAAAACATGTTTCATCTACTGGGCTTCACAGCACCAGCAGCACTGGCTGTGTTCATGGAATAAGATGGATCTTTCCCGGTCTAAATTCAAATGCAGAAGCCATGTGGACCTCTTAGTTTATAAGGCTGTAGGCTGATCGGCCTGATGGTTGGTGATGAATTAAAGCAACAGTATTTAACTTTTCAACCTTAAAATAACAGCTTCAAATGGTGGCTCTTTCATTCCCACCCACCTCCCTGAATCTGATCCGAAACCGCGGGAACTACGTCACTTCCTCCATGTTTGGCTCCAGTATTAACTATCAACTTGCCCCTCAATATGTCCGGTAATGGTCATACAAAACGTAGCCGCTCCACCGCCCCTATGGCGGAGCCAGTGGTGCGCCCGGTGACCGCACCTCGGCTGGCGTGCACAACCCTCACTGTCATTGGGCCACGCGGTTCATTTCAGCCCGATCTGCCAGGCCGAGCACCTCTGGTACCTACACCAGTAGAATGGGGCCAATCCCCGTGCCCGCTCTCCCCATGGCTCCCAGAGGGGCTCTCGGAAGCGGCGAGGTTCGGGGAAGGGGCGCTGTAACCTAGGTGTACATTATATTTGCCCATGCAACAGACTGTTATTGAAACTGATAATGACCGGTAAAATTAATTATTTTCAGACACCGGACCGAGCTTTACGAAAATGGTGTAAAAGTGCAACCGCACTCAGAAACTGTGGGGGCGCCGAATCCAAAAGGCAAAAAGTCACGTAGTGCTTTTTAAGGGATGTATGAGAAGAGCCATTGCAGCCATTGCAGTATTAAAATGAATCTTCCAATGGATTCCTCGGAAGAGCCATTACTCATTCACCTTATGTGTTTTCTATTAAGCTACTACTGAATAAACCCCTCGCTAAAGTCATTCCACAGTCTCCTAGTTTGATAGCGCAAAATACATTCCTAGAATACAAATAGCTCCATGACCGGTGCTGTGTCTTATATGTCAGCTGCACCGTGTACTACCTCATGTCGCTGGTAAATTCCTGCATGCATCCTGCTACGCTGTGCTCATTCCTCTGCTCACCAAATGCATTATAGAACAGAACAGCAACCTTGAAACAAAAACTGTTTTGTTATCTAGTGTTTGGCTGAATAGTCACACCTAAAATGTAGTTGTTTACCCCTCCAAAAGCAGAGAGAACCTTCTGCAGAGACACAGCGGCGACTCAAATCTGCGTCAAGGTGTCTGCATGTTTGTGTAAAAATTAATGCGTGTGGACTTTTGCAAGTGCACTTGAAATCCTGGAAGTTAGTAGTGACAGAGAAGGGAGAAGCTATTTATGCATATGCATAGCAAAATGAAACTCTCACCGCTAAGCAAAATACGAGTGTGTACGAGAGAGAGTGTGTGTGTGTGTGTGTGTGTGTGTGTGTGAGTGTGCGTGTGCGTGTGTGTGTGTGTGTGTGTGTTTGAAGACTAGACATCTTCTCGAAGTGAATTTTCATTAACAAACATTTGCACAGAGCTCTCCAGTGGAATTAGATTCACACCAAACCCATCGGTTCAATTGTTTAAATATAATTTTCGCCCCCGGCAATTCTGCGCCGGAATGGCACCCCGCTTCTGGCTGCCGGGGGGTGAGTCTGCGGCGCTACCGTAGCGGCCGACAGCGCGGCAATGTTCGGCCGCATCCCGGAGCCACAAACACGGCGGCGGTTTAATCTAATGATGGGCGACGGCGGCCCTCTCATTTTATTCACCCCGCTAATCCAGCATATCCAACAAAGGACGAGAGAAAATGCGGGTGATGGAGGGAGGAGGGCGAGCGAGGGAAACAGAAACAAAAAGGGGTTGAGGGAGCGATGACGACAGACGTAATGGCGGATAAGAGGAGTGAACCAGAGAAAGGGTCGGTGGAGTTTACGAATTGGAGAACTGTGAGTGACTGATAAAGCAAGTGAGGGATAAACAGAATGCTTTTTTGGCTCTGGGATGGGGGAGTAATTTGTATTTGCTTTTTTTCCCCCAATTCCTCACTCCGCACCTCAGGGAAAAGGAAGAAAAAAAGAAGTCGGCCGTTGCTGTTTCTTTAACTCGCTTGAATCGTGGAGTCTTAATATGGGCAGAAATATGGGTCGCTGGAAAGTGCATTTGAACCGTTTGCTTTTGAATTTGATATGCTCAACTCGAATAATTGCAACTGAATTCGAATTTTGAGTTTGTATTGTTTAAACCTGAATAATTGCATTGGAAAAAATGAATCCGAATGACATCATTTGAAATTGAATTGTTAGGTTGGGACAAATTCCAATAAACTTGAAATGGAATTTAATATTATGAAAGGAAATTCATTTGCTCTGAAACTGTATTTGATCCCCGCTGAGTGAGTCCGTTTACGGAGACACACTTCCTGGTGGTTGAGGAAGCGCAATCGAGTGCAGATTCACACACTTCTAGAACGGCTCCGTTTCGGGAAGTGAATTTCCCATTCATTCACTCCGTTGGCGTTTCAGAAAATCCTTATATGACAAGTTCTAAGCCTGGAACCAAGGAGACCAAATATCAGATGAATCGTGATCATAAAACATTTGATTCGGAGCAAAACGAAAAAAATAAATAAAGAATTGGAAAATGGGGGGGGGGGGAAGGTACAAGACTGTACATAACTATTTTAACAGTGAAGGAAGTACACCACCCATAAACCATGGTGAATTATACATTTCCAACGACTTTCAACCTAACAACAGTTTAGCACACTTGCCTTATCTTGTTAATAATGGGGTTGTAATCACAGTTGCTCTGTCGTAAACGTAACATAAACGACAGGAGAGGTCTGTGGTAGCAGTAAATCCTCCCGTCTGTTTATTTTCCCCTAAATATCCCGTATTTTTAACCTTTCCAAAAAATGAAAAAATAAAATACAATTTAAAAGAGGCTGGCGCCGCTGCGCTCCGCCGCGGGTCCCCGCTTCGCGTTTCTGCAAACAAAACCAATAAGAACATTGTGTTTTTATAGTAGATGTATTGATTGTAATTTAATGAAAGAAAAGAAAAAAGAAAAGAAAAAACTCCGCGGGGTGGGGACAGTTTCTCAGGCCGAAAAGGAGTTCTGCGAATCTGCACTCGATTGCTTTTCCTCAACGACCCGCACGTGCGAGAGACACTGAACTGAAATTGAATTTCAGAAGCTCAATTGGAATTACGAGAACTGAACAAATTTCCAGCGAGGATCAAACACAGTTTCAGGGCAAGTGAATTCAATTTCATAATATTACGTTGAGTAGTTTCACTGGAATTCAGTCCCAAACTCATAAGTTCAATTTCAAATTAAGCTTTTCAGATTCAGTTTTTCGACGCAATTATCGAAGTTCAGCAAATCGAATGAAAGTATAAATGATTCAAATTCAGGTTCCAGTGACAAATATTTCTGCCCATATCTTAAAGCCAGGTAGACGTGGGGGTGGGTTGTAGGGGAGGAGGAGCGGAGGGAGCGGTTTTGAGATGAGAAATTAATTATTTGGCAGAGGAGTCACGCTTCATTTGGCCCCAGAGAGGGGTCCACGGGGAGCCCACAGTGCGCTGGCATTCATCACACCGAAACGGATGGCTGGGGAAGGGGAAGATAAAATGTCCGGAGGTGTGAGCGGACGGGATTGTTTTCGTTACCACCTGTGCAGCTGTGTTTGACAAATTCTGCTCACATTGCTAAAACTTAACATCTAATTCCAAAGGTAAATTAAAATCCCAGAGCGGAGAAGGTAATTTGTGTGAAGGAAACAGCTTATTTAAAAGCGCACCGTGGGGACATTATCAGAAACGGGCGTGCAGATGTCAAGTCCACCACGTCCAAAGGAAAACGAACATGCCAAGCACCAAAGAATGGAAGTTGCTTACGTGTTTTCACAAAGAGACAGAAAAACCCCAATTAAAAGTGTTCTGTGACACCTTTGAGCCAAACCGCATCGGACGAGAGGCCGAATTGTTCACCACCTCGAACGAATGTCTGCATGGAGCTGCACGTGCTTATCTGCGTGGAGAGCCACAGCCTTTGGACGCTGGACTGGAAAGAACCACGGAGGCGGAGGAGTCAAGAAAGGAAATAATACGTGGGCGGACGCGCCAGCACGCTGAATTTGCACCTTGTGCACAGAGTGGAATTGGCTCTTTCATGCAGAATTAAATGGCCCGCTCTGCAGGTAAGCCGACAGGCACTACACTGCTTAAGCGTTGTTCAAAGTCACACCGAGAGGCAACACGACCTTAACACTTTTTCTTTTACCGTTAACCACACAGGGCTGTGACAATATTTCTTTGTCTGTGGAATTGGGTGATGTTGTTGAGTGCTCATGGATGTTGTTAATAAAAATCTGGAAATTCTACCATTACAATATGATCATTGTGGTTTGTAAAAAACATTTTAACGTAATTTGTTCTTCATCGAGGCACCGTGAGAGATTTCCTGGGTTGAAAGATATTGACCATATTATTGGAGACAAATACAAAAGGAATAATTCTTATTGAGTACAGTTAGGCCGTTAAATACATATACAGAATCCCTCCATAACTTATTCTCTTTAACTGTGTGTGTGTGTGTATATATATCAGCCACAACATTAATACCACCACTAATATTATGTAGCTCCCCCTTGTGCTGCCAAAACAGCTCTGACCCGTCGAGGCACGGACTCCACAAGGGTAGCCAGTAGCTCTTCAGTGGGATCGTACCAGACAGACTAGACTTCGCTCCCCATGCGCACCAATAAGCCCATGACCCTGTCACGGGTACAACGGTTGTCCCTCCTTGGACCACTTTTGGTAGGTACTAACCAGTGCATACCGGGAACACCCCACAAGACTTGTTTTTTGGGGACGCTCTGACCACCCAGTCGTCAAGCCATCACAATTTGGTTCTTGTCAAAGTGGCTCAGATCCTTACGCTTGACCATTTTTCCTGCTTCCAGCACATCAACTTCAAGAACTGACTGTTCACTTGCTGCCTAATATATCCCACCCCTTGACAGGAGCCACTGGAACAAGATGAGCAATGTTATTCACTTCACCTGTCAGTGGTTTCAATGTTGTGGCTGATCTGTATTTTATATATATATATCTAAATATATAGCTATATATATATATATATATATACACACACACACCCACACCCACACACACACACACACACACACACACACATAAATACCTGTACAAGTCATTTGCGCATATTTGTGCTTTGCGACAAAAATACAATAGTAATAACAATGATAAAACGTTGAACATCAAATCACAAATCACCTGCCTTTACAGTTCTTTCCCCTACATCTCCATAGTTGAGATTTGAGTTGATTTAGTTGGTATTCCTCCCTTGAAAAACCCATGTTCTTAAGCCTGTTCGTCTGATATTGATTTTGGTTTCAAGGTTTAAAATGAAATGCCACTAGAGCTTGGTTAGAGACCTTGCTCTCCTGAATAGCAGGCTCCCTCCTCAACAGTCTTCCAAATCAAAATGGACGAACTGCAAGAGCACACACACACACAAACCCCACTGCTGAGCACAATTAAAATAACTTCTTCCCGCTCTTCAGATCCCAGCATGCCCTGTTCCTCTATTTAGATTTCTTCTTCCTGTTTCAATCCCCCCTCCTATGCTCACATCTCTCAGTCGGACGCCATCTGCTTTGGGTCACCTTTAAAATGAACAGGCAGCCAAAGGACTTTGGCAAATAAGGAAAAAGCACCATAACAAGTTTATTCTCTACTGTATTTGGTCACCACTCTTCCTTTCTTTAAAACATACACTTTAATGATATAGTGATGCGACTGCATGAGTCAGCGGGCACTGAAATGGCCCCTTGAGTTCATTGTGCCTTATAGACTCGCAAGTGCACATATTCATTCAAAACGGATTGGTTGGGATCGGTTCTGTCTGTGCAGAAATGATGAGCAAACAGCACAGTCTGTAAACTCATTTAAGTTTTCATTTTATCAGTTTACATACTGCAATGTTACAAATGTTATTGTTGTAATTTACCACCTCGCTCCAATCACTACTGCAAGACAAATTGTCTTTAAGAACACCCTCCACATAAACTTTGTTTAGTTGCTAAAGGAAACAAGGGAGGTACGTTGAACTGTCCCCGAGTGTCCTCAAGGCCACCATTGCTACCAAGTCGCCCAAGTCCATCTTTCGCCTCAAGTTGGAGACCAATCACTCGCCTTGTTTACCCTCAACAAGACCAAAAATAAAGAAGCTTTGACTAAGATAACTTGGTGGCCAACTAAACTGTTTGGAGCTAGATTTAGGGAGATTTGGGCTGGATTTAGGATCGCCTCATGTCCTCTCCTTGAGCGTGGGGACAAGTTGGTATTTTGTGTATAGCATCCTTATTATCAGCACAAGGGATTTAACATCAGATCATGTGTATTATTTGTAGTTGTTCCTACTCAGGGCTTTACTGACCAAGACTATGACTAATAGTCGGTTCAGCTACCAATGACAGATGTAATACTTGATGAACAGATGTTTTTGTCCAATGTGACAAAATGACCATAATTGTCATTTTGTCACATTGGACAAAAACATCTGCTTAATGCCATAACGTTATATTAACAAATTGACCACCCAAGCACAAAAGGTACTTGAATTTAGCAAGAACTTGACATTAATGTCATAACCTTAAGCAAGAGCATAGTTACCCTACGGCGTTCTCTTTGATTTTTCTCTCTGCCGATATTTTATTACTTTTTATGTTCTGCATTAACGTTTTATGGGTTACCATTCCTCTGATTGTTTTCGTTCCACACCCTCTAATATGAACAGGGGCTGCATTGTTGAAGTCAATGGGGATTAGAATTAGCGGCTAAACTAACCATCCAGAGTCCACTGAGCTCACCAGGGTGAGAAGCGAGTACCGGCGCTACTCACTGGCTGCTGCCAGACCAATTACAGCCCGCTAGAAGAAAGTAGCCCTCGTGGCACAGTCGCTTTAATTACACATATAAATGATCCTGATCCCCACTTAAGAGTCTCTGAGTGCCATGATGTCAGAAATGCTGGCCTAGGTGAAGCTCGTCTGCTCATAATAGAAGGACCTTGGAAGGGGTGAGGAACAGCAGGCCCTTTAAAGCTTCATTGTTCACAATTCTGTCCTTACTATTAGTGAAGGGCTGTTGCTTTAGCATCTCCTCCACGTTAAGAGATAAACCAAGCAGTCCGCTCCCATAGCACCTCCGTCACTCTACCTCTCTTCTACATGAGATAAAGCATGATCCGGTATAGAGTGAGTATGGGAGGGGCTAAAGAGCTTTAATACATCTCAGAGATATTGTGGTCGAGAAACTTGGGGGGAAGCAGGGATTCAATTTGGATGTGAGAGGTGGGCGGACTTGATTTATTTTTTTTAGCGAACCTATTCAAGTTTTTCTTTGAATGGTTATCTTGAAAAATCGATGTATCATGATGGACTGATCCGTCTCCAGTTTTGCAGTACAGCAAATCATTTTGCCACTCTGACAATGGAAAGACCCGTCAATATCTTTCTTATTAATTTACCAAAAAATAGTGTATGATGAGAAACCGACATCCATCCCAATTGAACGCCCGGGGGGAGCTAAGATATGTCCAACTTTTGTCAATATGGTTCCCTATCACAGGGACTACGATCTTTTACTCATGGCACTGAAAGACAGATCATGTAATCCACTTGAAGACTCTGGGGCGTATTCACAAAGCGATTGCACGGCTTTTGGCGCAAATAAAAAAAGCGAGCGTCTCACACACAAAGCATCTGCAAACGGGGAAATGCACCTCTAACTGCGCTGGCACACAAATAGTGCTTTGGTGCGCCGGTGCTATTCGCGCGTATTTAAATGAGGTATTATTAATACATTTGGTGCAAATTTGCCATCTGCAGAGACCTGGTGGTAACTGCGTGAGACAAAAGAAAAAAGCAAAGAAAGGCAGCGCGGCACGATGGTCTGCAGAGAGAGAGAGTGCAATTGAAACACGTTATAAGGGGTGTCACGCCCAGACTTTGCAGTGATCTGCAAATGATAATTTGACATCATTATTATTATGTCACGGCATCTGTAGTGAGGGAATGCGCAGCAGTCGGTGGTGGTTTTCAAAACGCACTTCAGAAGCAACTTGTTGAAACTGTGAATAATTTTTTATACAAATAAGGCGTTAAAAAATTTGACAAAAACTGAATTTCTATTAAACTCAAAAGATATCGGAAAAAAAACAACTAAAAGTATTAGGGAATAGTGAGAAAGGGTTCAAAACTGGCATTGAATCACAGATGGCCTCGAACCTGAAGAACCATGGACAGCTCCGCAGACCACGGCCTCGGGAGCAGCGGCCCCGGAACTTGGTAGAGTAGATATACCTCTATATTAAATCAACTGTCATCATTTCTACATTGTAATATTAACACTCAGTGAGAACTAGAATTTCATAAGTAACAATTTATATATATAAATTATACATTCACTCATACTATTTAAATGTTTTATAGTCATTGCACATAAACCTTAAAATACTAAGTTAAAAACCCAGGGTCCCCACCTGGTTACGCGGAGACGCGCAACGTGGTAGTTTCCCCCCACGCACGGGGTTTTTCTTGAAAAATATATCACTGAGGAACCACAACAGGGAATATCCTCCGGAGCCCAGACGGAATCATCCGACTTGGATGATGGGGAGAGCTTTCCGAGCTCCCAGGCGAGCTCCAGCCGGCTGTCCTCTGCTCCAGCATCAGCTAAGCTAATGGAGGCTGAGCTCATCGAGGTGTCCCAACAAGCGGCCAGCACCTCCCCTCCACAGCCATACCGTACACGGAGCTTGCTTGCTTGCTGGATGGGGAGCTCTACTCCAGAGCCCCCTGTCGAAGTGCTCCGTCTGTCTCGCTGTTCTGCGAGGTGTACATGGAGTTAGCGAAGGGCCGGGTTAACCCCTTCTCAGCACGGGCGTCTGTGAAGAGTTTCGGGGCCTACCGCCGCATGGACCAGGCCCAGGAGTCGGGCTGCCTGTCCTTCCCTCCGGTGGAGGGGCCCATCACCGGCTGGGAAAGAGACCCACCCTACCCTCCGAGGTGGCCAAGCAGCTGGCATCACCGGCAGAAAAGGCCTACTTGGCATCAGAGCAGGCGGCCTGCGCCATAAACACACAAGCCCTGCTCCAGTGCAAACAGGCCAAGCTGCTGGTGAAGCAGGCCAGCGATGAAGGAGGAGACACTGGTGGAGCTGTGGAGGGCCACGGACCTTTCCCTCCGCCTCACTCGCCGCACAGCCTAAGCTACCTTGTATAGAATGAGCATGAGCTAGGCCATATATGAGACCCTCTGACTAGGCCCGACCGGGCTCCAGGACCAGGACAACCTGCCACTCCTGGACGCACCGGTGTGCCCCAATGGCACCTTCAGCGAGGGGATGGGCCTCATGGCATAAAAGTTTGAGGAGAAAAAGAAAAGCTGGGAGGCCCTCCAGACGTGGATACCTTGTACCCTTTACCATGAATCACATGCCCCCCTCGCCCATGTAGCAGACTCCTGTTATAAACTCCGGCTCATAGTGCGCAAGGCCCGACAGTACCAAAAAGCACCGTTTGAGTCCAATCACATATTCAACAATAAAACGTGCGCAACTCATAAAATCTAGGTATCCCATTGTGTCATGCCATATCAGGGGGGACTTTTTATCAGAATATATTGCCTCCGAGGCAGCAATTGGCCATGAGCAGGCACGCACTCGACCTATTGAGCGCCACAGGGCGCCCGGGCTCAAAGTGCACACATAACGGACCGGTGGGTCCGCAGAATGAGCGGGCACACGCCCAAACTATTGAGCGGTGCGCCTGCAGTCACACAGGGCACCCGGGCTCTAAGCACGTACATAACTGACCCGTGGGTACGTAGAATGAGCGGGCACGTGCCCGACCGAGTGCGAATCAGACCGGCGCTGCCGCAATGCGCAACGGCTTGGCGTGCGTACACTGTGACCTCGGGCTACATCTTCCAATTTGCCTGTGCCCCGCCCACTTTTAGGGGGAAAGTCAAGTCCGTAGTCCTAGACAATCACACAGAGGATCTCGCGAGAGAGATAAACTCCCTGTATTAAAAGGAGTGATGGGGGATGTTCTGAGAGAGAGAGGCACACGAACATTACTTTAGATACTAGGAAATCCGCTCATATTTTGGCCTGCAAAATTTTAAACAAGCATCTAATGAACATGTAATTTCAGATCTCCACGTCAATTGGCGAGATTTAGTCAAGCAAAGGACTAGTTTGTGAAACTAGATCTGAAGGATGCTTAGTTTCACGTCTTCATCCACCTCAGTTACAGAAAAAAGCTGCCCTTTTGGTAACACTTTATATGGTGCTTGTAATAAGCTTTGGTTAATAAGGTCCATATAAGAAGCGTATTAACATTATTATTGTGTTCATTCTATATAAATGTTAATAATACAATTTATTAGCAGTATATAATAGCATTATTAGCATTTAACTATGTACTTATTAACAGTTACTGGATCTAAAGCTGGAGCAGTGTCTTATAAAGGTTAATAAATCCTTTATTATGCACTTTATTATGCAAAGGATTTCTTAACCTTAATAAGGCACTGTTCCTGCTTCAGATCCGGTAGCTGCAAAAAGCATAATTAAACATAATAAGTGCATAGTTACACTCATATAGTCTTAACACAATAATAAAAGCATAGTTAACTGGTAATAAGTGCAGAGACATAGTGCATACACATTCATATTGAAAGTGACTGTACTTGCCTTAACTACAGGACCTCGAGGCTTCTGTGTTCAAACATTTAAGGCTACTGCGAGGGTAACGAGGTCACAAAGAGACATTTATTAACATGTGATGCCTGAATCCAACACAGGACAATGTCGGATAGTGAACGTCCAACATCGGCCAGTGACCAATCGGTTACATCAACGATAAAGTGTCTACCACCAGCAGAAGATGGACGGATTGACCAACGTGTTGCAGTACAGGCCTCTAAAGTGCCGCTGCAAATGCAGCCAAGACATCCACTGCAGCACAATTACATGTTTACTCACTAACAGAGGCTCCAGATTCCCTTTGTGATCGCCAGGCTGCCTCAGACGCCACCGCTCGTTAGACGTGATGGCGACAGGTTCCCCGATGCATTTGTTGACCACAGAATAGATCACAAACAATCCATCACATAACACCATACGATGAATTGGGTTGAGCAAAAATCAATATCGATGTGCTTTGATTTATACAGCAACATACTCCGTGAAATGCCTCTTATGACACCCATATCACAACGATCAATGATCATTTCACAAAGTGACCCCCAGGGCTAATGGGGAATCTGTGAGAAATATCAATCGCTTCAAGTCCCTCTGAGAAGTTTTAAACACAGAAAAGCGTGGTGTGTCCTGAAACTAGCTCCTCCGTCCGCTCATCAACAAACTTGGATGTTAAAGAATCTCAAATGCATTGAACGTATCGGGATATATTGTTATATATATATATTACTTATATCAGGTATAAGCCACACATCAGCGTCACTGCAACAGATAAGGAACTGAAGATACCAGCCATGGTGCTCCAGGCCTGAAAGACCTGAAAGATCATTTTTCCAAGTTTTACCCCTGTAAAACAGTTGATTCATGTATCGACCCATTGCCTTTCATATTGTATATATATATAAGTATATATACACACACACACACACACACACACATACGTATACATATGAAATCGCAGATGTGCAGTCCGTACATTTTCCCCCACATCAAATTAAAACTCACATATGCAAAGAAAATATTATCATTCCAGCAAGAAAACAAATATTACGCCCAGGAATAGCCTTTATATTTGACTTCGTACTTGGGAGGTCGTTTGATAAACTATTGGTCTGGTATACTGTAGCCGTCTCCTTCCTGCTCGGAGTCACTACATGTGGGCTGTAGGAGAGAAATCTCTCAATGTATTTATATGGTATTATTAAGCCATTAACATGTTTTATCACATGTAAAAGAACATATCCATTGCATCACAAATAACTGAGAACAAAAAATGATCAGAAAACACTTTATTACAGAAACAGCTCAATATACACATAGATACACATTGCGGAAATCTCCTTGCATCATCCTCCTTAATGGGATGAAGCCACCGCTGCCGCCCCTGCTTTCTCCTTTGGACCCACAGAGCGGAACCTGCACCGCCTTCCTCCTGTTAATAGCCACAATGTTTTTAAAGATTATTACTCATTGCAGCGATGAAACGCGTTGTATTCAAGCCAGAAGCTGATGGGTGAAATATAAAAAATAAACTCACAAACTAATCCAACCTCGTTGATAGACAAACAGATTCCAAATGCGAATGAAATGACAAGAACAAAGGTTCAAAATGAAAGCAAAGTTTCACTTAATTCACTTACCCATTGAAAGGTGAGAAATTTCCCAATTTGAAGTTTAAAGCCTTGAGAATGCTGTTTACGCGACGGCGCTGTGGCCGGGGTGAAGAACGACCCGGGTGGAGTTGACGAATCGCCAAATGAGGCGAGCGCCTTTGCGTCGCTGACCTGAGGCTGACCATGTAGCTTCTGGTGAGGCCCAAGGGTAAGGGAAGAGACCACCCACTTTCTGCTCTTCCATGTTAAAGCACATGGAAAAGCCAATGGTCCTACATGTTAGAGGAACTGTGAAGAAGGATCAAAGTCAGCACATTTCCACAATATTTCTGTTTGTGCTCGTCGAGCACTTTGTGTCGATTATGCATATTTTAGTATTTTTAGTATTTTTAGAGCTTACTGAGCTTATTGTTTGTAATCACCGGGTGTCATGACATTTCACTGCATATATGCATGACTGTATGTATATGTATGTGACAAATAATCTCTTGAACCTGAACTTGCGTTTGCAATGAATACAATCATTATTGGACAAAACAGCGCACCGCGTGTTTAAGCGCAACGGTTTGCGTTGGTAGGGTTTTAGTACTGAATTGAGCTGAATGAAATCTGTCGCCAAAGAGTGTGTCCCTCAACAGGCGACAGGAATCACCTTTACCCGTTTGTTTCTCTTTCTGGAAGAGTGGCATCCAATGGAAGCTGTAAACGGCAGCGCCGCGCTATCTCACATCATCGACACCCCCAGTCACATTACACGTCTTGCAATCTTTTCACTCTCACCCAGTAGCTGCGGTTCTGCTTTGTTGGGCTTGCCAGAGCTACATGAGAAGCCCAAATACAATAGGAAAAACCCGGGGCAGGAGACGGAGGATACCTGATAAATAAAAACGATGAAAGGAAAGCCAAGAACAAAATGGCGAATTCACAAAGGGATTGCAGTCGCTGAAGCTGTGCAAAAATAACTAATTCTCAAAGCACCCACAAAGGGTCAGATGCACCCCTAAACTGCGCTACCAAGCAAATAGCATCTATTATGCATACATTTGGTGCAGGATTGGCCCCTTTCTATGCAAATGTGCCTAATTGCAAAATAAGTCCAATTCACAGGCACCAGCGCTAATAGCCACACGCAGTTAGAGTGAAATGATAAGCATCTTCAGAGAGTTGGTGACGGCATTTATAAGGGGCGTCCGTCTTTCTTTTGTCCTCGACTTCAAATCCGGACGCCCCCAGAGGGGGGGCGGAGGGGGGCTCCTCGTGCCCCGCCACCCGTACCCAAGAGCACTCGCATTTCGGGCTTTCCTCTTTTCCTGCTTTCCCAAACAAAAACGGGGACGTGTTTTATTTTAAATGCATCTAATTTCCTCAGTTTCCTAATCGAACCAGACAAATCAAGCCCTGCGTGTCCCATGTCGCGTCTGCAGAGCCATCGCCACCCATTTCTCCTTCTCTCTGCCACTGTCCTGCCTACTGTGTTCGTGGTCCAAAGCCACCATTTCTACTTTGCCTAATTGCAATCAGAAGCAAAACAAGGGCAAATTACACTTAGATGCAAAACGTTTTGGCCGTGTTTGCGCGGTGACAGCGTTAGCACAATATCTTTTGTGAATTGGACCTTGAGACGGGGAAGACAGCGGCAGCAAGTGATGCGCAATTCATGGTGCTACCGGCGGCCGAATCCCATTCTTTGTGAATTCGCCCCGGAGATGGAGATTCGAAGAGAGGAAAGAGCAAACGGATGTGAACATGGAGTCGTTCAATGGGGGGAAAACGCCGCCAATGCGAGGAGGACAGAAGAGGAGGCGAACAAGAAAAGAGCGAAGCGCATGTGACCGTGGAGCAGACCTGACGGGAGTGACCCGGAGAAAGGGAAGAAGGTGAGAAGAGGAGTCGCGGCGGGAAAATGAACGTTCCCTTAGAGCTGTGAGGGTGACGCCGCCATCCAGTCATCCATCACCTCCCTCCCTCTCCCTCTCTCTCTCCCTCTCTCTCCCTCCCTCTCCCCCTCTCTCCCCCTCTCTCTCTCTCTCTCTCTCTCTCTCTCTCTGTCCCCATTACTGGCTTTACACCAGAAGGGTCCCTCACTATTCTACTGTGTCTCTGCATCTCTCTCTCTCTCTCTCTCTCTTTTTTTTTTTTTACCATTCTCGCCTCTTCCGCCTTCCCCACTTTTCCGTTTTCTCTGCCCGTGTATTTCCATCCCTCTTTTGCTCTGCACCTCTCTAAATTTCTCTCATCTGTCTTCCCATCTCCTCAAGGCCACTAGTCCTCACGCTCCTCATGAGAGCCTACGTCCATTTCTCTCTCCTTCCCTGCCCCCCCTCCGCTCCCGTACTGGCTCGGATCGCTCTGCCTCTCTCCTTCCTGGTCACCATTCTCCATATTCCCACTGCCTCTATATTTCTCCTTCTCCCCCTCTTTCTCTCGCTCCCTCTCTCTCTCTCTCTCTCTCTCTCTCTCTCTCTCCCTCGAAAATTCCCTCCGTCGGACGGAGGGGCTGGGATTGATATTCAAATGGGACAAGTTTATTTTGAAAGGCCTTCTGGGCGTTTTGGGTTTGTCGAGAGAGAGAGAGAGAGAGAGAGAGAGAGAGAGAGAGAGAGAGAGAGAGCCAGCGAGAGATGGAGAAAGACAGAAGACAGGCATGGGTGACGGGGAAGGGGTGTAGGATGCGAGGGTTCGTGGGAGGGAGGATGGCTAATTGTTGCTGATGGCTCCCCCGTGGTGCATTTCACCTACAAGGGTGCATCTGGATGAATGTGATTTGATTCCTGACAGGAATAATGTGTCAGATTTGAGGCTCTCCGCGGCTAAAGTGCCGCTTGTATACAATCCGGAAGGTTGCAGATTGATTGTAACACTGCAAATAGAGTGCACATAACAGCTCACTAAACACAACAGTCAAAGTCCTATCCAGGTAAAACTAACGAGTTATGATGGAAAACCTTCCCACGAGGCCACAGGAACAGTAATTAAATTCCTATTTTATGATGGTATTTTAACAGGGGATGTCCAGCATTAGGCTTCAGTCAAGCACTGATGCTGAAAAGTTATCATGCAGCAAATGAAAAAAAACCAAAAAAACAATAATGCAGAGCCATAATTGCAGAGATGTTTTGCTTAAGAGGCGACAGTGGTAATAAAACCTCCATCTAATATCACAGTGTGTGTGTGTGTGTGTGTGTGTGTGTGTGTGTGTGTGTGTGTGTGTGTGTGTGTGTGTGTGTGTATGTGTGTGTGTGTGTGTGTGTGTGGTGGCGGGAGGCAGGCTCTCCCCTTTGAATTAAACAGGGAATAAAAGTTAAAATACTGGACAGTAAATTCAACCCTATTCTAAATTCAGTGCATGACAGGCAGAGTATTACTAAAGCCTACAACACATTTAATATGTTTGTGCAATATGTTTTTTTAATGTATCTTTCAGCCTCACTATTTATTTCAGAAGTTATTGTATTGGACAATATATTTCACTTTTGGACATGCGCTTTTAATTTTCAGGTCTTTTAATTTTTATTTGGGTTTTTTTTTTAGTTTATATATGTTGTTTACAGTATCATTAGGTTTGGTGTTTATTGGCAAGTTTTTATTTTCATTATGTACACTTAACTTCAAATTTTCAATAAATTGCTATCTTTTATTGTATTTCTTTATTATTATTTTGCCTATTTTGTTGTTGTTGAGCTGCTGCGACCACTTCAATTTGCCCTCAGGGATTAATAAAGTACCTAGTATCTGTAATAATAATGATAAACCTTAATCATTTAGAACCTCTCAAAACAAAGTTACAAAGTGCTTAACAGGAAAATGTCTGGCTAGATGTGTAAAGTTTCACAAGGTTATTTAAAACAATCTTTGGCAAACTGTCCATGTAAACTTTCATAGACCTATGACAGAACAATACTGCTGTTCCTGAAAAGTCACGGTTACATTGAGTTGAATTTCCCACCGAGGGGATTAAAAAAAGGGTTTTAGTAACTCAGCTTCATGGAATTGGATCAAAAATAAGCAGGAGGGAATCGTAGGTTATTGCTTTGTTTTCTGCGTCGTGGCACGTGTGGTTCGCCCTCTTGCGATTCCTTATTCTAGAAACGACTTTTAATTCACATTATTGGACAAGGAGGATAAATTATATATTTGTGTGCAAAATAAGAAATGTTTGTCACTATAAAGCTGTTTCGTCCACCCAGAATTAAACAAATAGAATGTGTGTTGCTGTTGTCGCGCAATAAGAATTTAGTTGGATATTTGTAGAAAATGTAAAAAATATATATATATAAGTTAAATTTATTTATTGGAATAATTATATATATAATTATATAACTTTGCTCAACTTTGTTCCAGGAGTGTTCGGGTGTTTAAAACATCACCAGAACGTTAAAAGAACATTCTCTGAGCCACAATGCATAACACGTTCTACTTCCATAAAGAACAAAAAATGAAAATAAAAAAAGCCTCCCGGAAAAACCTCCCCAAAAAAGACAGAAACTCCAAAAACTCCGTTCTGAGAAGCAAATAATTGTCGGGGGAGCGGCGGCTCTGTTTCCGACTATGAATTGGGACTTTAAGAGTCTTAGTGGCAGCGAGCTTATCTCCCACCTAATCCAATTACAATAACCAACAGCCCAGTCATAAGGATGTCAAGAACGTAAGCCTATTACAATAGATCCCGTCCTGTCAGATTGGCAGAGGGAGATGGATTGGGGAGGGAGGGAGGGAGGGAGAGAGATAGAGAGAGAGAGAGAGAGACAGAGAGAGAGAGAGAGAGAGAGAGAGAGTAATTGATGTTGTGCGTATGTGTTAGAGACCCACTGGAATTGCATTAGTGCGAGTCGGTGACGGAGCGAGATAGATAAAATGAGAGGGCGAGATGCAGGGTGACGAAAAAAAAGCGTGAGTGACAGTGAAGGGAAGAGGTGTGAGTGTTAGATTAAAACAAACGCACAAAAGCGCGTACAGCCTACACATGTGCATCCACACACACAAACCCATGTTTTGCTTGACAAAGTCAATACCAAGACCAGCTGAGATCTTCAATCGCACAGTTTGCGATTCAGCAGTCAACAAACCAATTTTGGCCTCGGGGCGACACACAAATACACTCCAAAAATACATACTGTATACATGTGGACCCAGGTATATATAGTCTTCTTAATCTCATTTCTCATTCATGAAAGGGGTTGATTTGCATGTGAATGCAAAAACCACCCGGGCTCAAAGATGAGTGACAGAACACCGTTTGAATAAGATTTGTCTCGATGATGATGTAGCAACAAGAAGCAAGGGGTGGAATCATGACTGTATTTAAAGTGGTCTCCCTTCAGATTATTTGTTAAAAAATCCCATATGTGATATCGATCCCATATTTATGGGATTTTTCGTTCAATGTATATGCATTATATTATATGTATATATATATATATATATATATATACACACACACACACACACATACACACACACACACAGGGCTCTGCAACTGACTTTAACCAGAAGTTTAATCTTCCATTGGGGAACACAGGACTGAATCATTGACATTTTGTTCATTAAATGTCTTACATTTTGAGCGGGCGTGCACTAGTTCACAAAAACAAAAGGAGCAAGTGGAATCAAATGGAGTTCTGGGATTCGTAGTGTAATCCACCCAGCACAGACAATCTGATGGATTTCCACTCGAGTTCCTCAGCATGCAAAGTCTATTTCAGACAGTAACTGCATTCAAGAGGTTTCAGGGAGAGTTTTGTTTAATTGCGAAGCAACACTCTGGGAATGAATCGTTCACTTTCACAGCCCTCAAGCAAGCGGGCGAGCAGATGATTATCCCAGAGAAAATATGTCTGACATCACTCAACAAGTTATTGGAATGGAATGATTTACTTTCGAAGCGACAAAATCATTCGGACAGACTTATGGAAGGGGTGTGAAAAAAAAACAAAAGGTCTGAGCATTCGGGCAAAACCTGCACCCTATTTGCAATCGCCTCGGCCAAAGGAGGCTGCTAAACGACGTGATGTAATGTGTGTATTTACTGAATATCTCTGTGTATGTTGTGCACATACATAGATGTGTATCTGTGTGAACTTGAGTTCTATGTGTGCGTGTGCATGCATGAGTATGTGCTTACGAAAAATGTGTTTATGCATGCAGGAGTTTTTGTTTTGGGGATTTGTTTTGTGCACAGTGTGCCTATACGTACTGTATGATTGTGTGTGTGAGTGTGTTACCATGGAGTTTCTGGTGGTGGAGTAAAGCCGGGTCTTATTCCTTTGTATTCAGGAACCCGGTTGCTGCCCAAACAAGAGAATCCCCCAACCATAAAACTACAGCTTGCTTTGTTTGAATCTATTGAATCTATTTATTTATTTATTCACTATCAAAACACCGCCCTCTGCTTCGGCGGAACAAATTGCCTAAACATAAGCACCTTTGTGTTATTGGGAAATAAAATCCCACATTCAACTCAACGTTACCCCTGCACCTCCACCTTTCGCTACGTCGGACACTTTTTTCATGCGCACGCGCACGCACCCCTGGCGTGCAGCTCTCAATAGAGCAAAGACCTTCAGGGCATTTTGTGAACAGCAGGGATTCAAATTGTATGCCGTGGCACACATACAAAACCGCAATTTATTTAACTTATTGTAGTGATTGAATATGTGAAGCACTACATTTTGTTGTAATGCTAAATGAACAAATAAATGAATAAATAAGTTGTTTTTCTGTCACGGTAGATTTCCATGGTTAGAATTCACACAGCTCACTAACATTAATTACCAATTTTTATCATGCAACCAAACTGTAAATCAATACAACTATGAAACCTATCAATGGCATAAGAGTGGAAAGATTCCGACCCGAGGCGATTCGATTGATTACGAGATCTATAACTTTTCACTTTGTCCCGCTGCTCCTTTCACTGAACCCTGTGAAGCCCATTGTGTGAAAGGGTCCTTATGTCAAATTCCGGGCAGTTAAAAATGGAAGAACAGTTGACACCACATCACGTGACAAACCTGCATTAACACTGTCGTCGCGAATATTTCAGTTTTCCCTAGAACACACTAAAGACACACACACACACACACACACACACACGGAAACACTGGAAAACCACGTTTAAGAAGAAAGAATTGTGGCACCAATTCCCAAAATGACACCACATGTCTTTTGTCGGTACAAATGGAAGTGTATGTGCGTGTAGTTGTGCATGCATTGAGTTCATTAAGGCCTAAAGCCGAGCCCCACACACACACACACACACACACACACACACACACACACACACACACACACACACACACACACACACACACACACACACACACACACACACACACAGACACACACACACACCAGCAGTCCATCACATCTCCACCATCACAAAGGATAAAGGTGAATACTAAGCATTCTATGTTCCCTGACACTGGGAACGGCTCTGTTTAAGACTGTCATTTAGCATTCCGTCTGGTCACCGGCGGAACTAATTGTGCAATTGTAAACCGCGCAGTTCCTGTTACGCCAGTATGTTGCTTTCATTCCTGGATTTTCCCAAACACTGAAATATCTTGAACCAGCAACTCTGGAAATTGGGAAATGGTATTTTGGTGAAGCTTTTTTCCCCCTCAGCAAAGAAAGTGAGATAAACTATTGAAGTCAAAAGCAATGTGTATACGATTGACTTTTGACTCAAATAGTAGATGTTTTGAAATGTGTAGTTTATAATTGGTAGGAAAAACCTAAAAGAAACAATCAAAAATGAGAAAATGAGCGGGGTTCGATCGGCGCTTTCCTTGGTGGGTTGCTTAAATTGAACAATGGTGAACAACAGCAATGGTCAACAAGCTTGCAACCCGGAGGCATTGCATTGGGGAAATGAAAAGCAAAAGGGGGAGAAAAAAAACTTTAACAATTACGCCAAAATCTATTAAAGTAGACCTATTATGCTCCTTTTCAACAAGTTAATATAGGTCTCTGAGGTCCCCAAAACATCATGTTTCTCAAGTCTTTTGCTGAAAATATCACTCAGATTACGCATTCTAGCCATTCTAACATGCCTCTAAACCCCCCTGTGCCAAAACTGTCTGTTTCTGTGTGTGGAGCTTTAAATGTACAGGAGCTGCCAGGCCCCTAGTTCTGTGAGCCAATGGGGTTTGAGCACAATGTCCAGGTTCTGTGAGCCAAGCTAAGCTTTACGCTTTACTTTGAAAAAATCTTCAAATAAAAAAAAAAAAACAAGACGAAAGAAACAGAAAATACTTACATTTCCCTCGTATGACGTTTTTTCACCGACAGTTGGTATTAATCCCTCTTTCTTTCAAAGTATTTGTGCTGGTCTCGGCAGCCAACAGGGCACTTCCCGCAATTACAGTAGCCCTTCGATGCTCGCGTTCCAGCCGTGGGTGGAGTTTCTCAGATGGGCGGGGACGGTTCTAATTCTACTGAGGCCCGCACTTGACGTAGGAAGGGGCTGCAAATCTGACCGGGTTGTTTCCCGACACGTTTTCGGAAACAGTCAGCTCGCAAAAAAAACTGACTGAGCTGTGTGTTATTTCACAGTTTGTGTGTTAGTAGGCCCATCAGAGACCCAATGCAAAAGTTTTATCACAAGAGCAATTAACAATGTTACAGCATTTAATTAATTCATTTGATGCCCCGAGACAGTTTAGAAGCGCTATTCTGCCGAGCGCCTATGTCAGAGAGGGAGACGCTTACAATGCAGCCCAAAAGTACAAATCTAGAGGGAAGTAGCAGGAGCAGGAGCAAATGCAGAGAGAGAGAGGGGCGGGGGGGGACAGATTGCACAAGCCCGAAAAGTGGAGGAGAGTTATTTTGTTGGTACTTTCATTTTCCACCCAGCGCAGAGTGCAGCTCAGAGCCTCAGGGAGCATGATGAAAAGGGAGCAGTGGGACGCAATTTTGGTCGGACAAGGACGAACAGCGCTGATCACACGACTACAGCAGAGGAAAACACAGTGACCCTCCCAAAACCCTCCCACACGCACGCACGCACGCGCACACACACACACACACACACACACACACACACACACCCCATCACTGTTTTGTCACTGTCTACCACGCATCCAGCCTCTTTAAAAATCTGTCCAACTCATTTATTTGATCTTAAACTTTATTGCAGAGACAAATCCAGTTGTTAACCACACACTCTGGAGTCACCTCTGTACAGCCAGATCGTCTCCACACTTCACAGCACAAGGTTTATAGCTGCATTTCTCT